>NC_142838.1:4550454-4853484 GCF_061612785.1 Hesperophylax consimilis | reverse complement strand
TATTTGCGTTACTTTACAAGTGACTAATTAAAAATAATATATCGTATATTTTCAGAACGTTCCAGAGTGGAAGTATCGTCCTGGAGTAAGACCACCATTCAGAATTGAACGTCGCTTGAAATGTCTTTGGCCATATTTGGTCACCAGATATGAATAGCAAGGTACTTCCACACCTTCCTTTTACCTATCTCCTTCAGACCTTCAACCTCTCAGCTTACCCTAATTGGGGATGCCATTATCGCACTTGCTCCAGATGATTGGGAGCAGTTGAGACAGTGGGTTATATGGCATTCCGAATCGGGATATGTTGTGAGGACAAATGGGAATGGGGGAGATAAACAAATGGGGATTGGGAAGGTTGTAAGGTCCGTTGGATTTTCGGATCTGCTTTTAGAATTACCATAAAAGTTATTCTTTATTTTACTTATTTCATCATCACCTGAAGAGATCCACCACATTACCGCCCTGTAGTAGGTAACAGATGATTAATTCTTCAGCGCTCTCAGATTTATTTTTACTAAACGAAGCTCAATTTAAATATTGAATGTATCTAGATGTGTACGTGTGTGAGCGATGAGGAAAAATGAAGGCATGTACGCCATGATAACTGAAAATATAAATTGAGCTACATATTTTTCAAAATGCATCTATAGCAGTGGCGGTTTTCTTTGAAGTGCAGTAAGATAAACCTCTTAATTTTAACTCAATAATAATCTCAATAATATAGGCCACAAAACATTTCAAAAGTAGAGTTAAGAAAAAAATTATTTTATATTTTATTAATGTAACCATAGGTAGTGCACTGTCGAGTTGTTGGGGGAGGTTACCATTAATATAAGTTCACAGTGAACTGCCGCGTCCTGAAAAATGTAATTCTAAAAATTAATTTAAAAAACACCCTTATTAAGTAGTAAAACATAAAGTGAAAATCATCATGTGTAATTACGTACCGAAGTTTTTTTTTTTTTTTTTATGGGACACAAGAGTCTCCCTGCCTGTGCAGTGTACAGACAGGGAACTATGTCACCACCCGGTTGGGCGGCGTTGTGAGGCGGAATAAAGTAGGGGCTGTAGGAAGGGATTTGTTAATGCGGGCCTTGAAGAGGCTCGGATTATAGGAGGGAGGAAAAACAGATGCCGGTAGCTCATTCCACATACGAGCCGACTTACACAAAAACGAGTCGTAAAAACGGCCCGTTCTCATGAAGCCAACGTCAACCGTGAAAGAGTGTTCAGTTCGTGTCCGTCGAGTTTCGTGCACGTGCACCGGTGCATCAGGAATCAATGCTGCTAGCTCTTTGGAGCAGGCTCCATTGAAATACCTGTAGAACAGAAACAGCATGCCTACATTGCGTCTATGCATTAGAGAAGGCAATCGTTCTATTAACAACGGATTATCAATCAGACGGATCGCTCTCCTTTGCACAGATTCAAGCAGGTTTATTAAGTATTTTGGGGCACCAGCCCAAAGGTGGCTCCCACCCAAGTTAGTGCATTTTACCCCCGGACAACTTGTATAACTTTAGACTATTTATTATTTTTTCCACAAAGGCCAGCGTTTCAAATACAAGCATTTCCTGATAGTTGTTGCTTCATCAAACCCCCGTATATTAGTGTACATACGCCATAATATGAAGGGATCTTTGAAAATTACTAAAAAGCCATATTATCCGATATTGATTCCCTAGAATGTAAACCCTGATTAATGCGACCTCATTAGTCTTCCACACAAACGAGAAACTTTGATTTTCGGTATTAGTTCCCAGTTTCCAGGGAGCACAAGCAGGAAACGAGTCTCCCGGCTTCCGATGTTTGTGCAACGTATGCAAGTAAATCCTTATCATTATTAGGAAGAAGATATGTGCCACGTCAATTGCTTCCAGTTCATAGTCAGTCAGCTGAATAATAATGATGTTATTTTTTCTTACAATGTACTGAAAGACATTTTGGCTCATTGAATTTATACAGGGTATCGGGGGTAAAGTGCACTTACTTCGGGGTTAATTCTACATGATGTTAAAAGTAAAAAAGAAAAAAAATTTTTGAAATTTTCACGTTCTCAAGGTGTTTTTAGGTAGAAAAGTTGAATTGTCAGTATGGAAAAATAAATATTCTTCCATGGTTTTTTTGTATGGAAAAATAAACGTTGGAAACTTCATGCAGAATTACCTCAATTATAATTATTATTCTGCAGAATTACCTGCAGAATTAACGCAGAATTAGCTGGCGCGTATAACCTCTGCACAGAATTTTTTCTCGTGACATAAAATTTAAGGCAAATATTGTAAATTCCATCTTCCACTTATTATATAAAGAAGAGTGTCCGTGGTAGGCGGCTGCTTGTTGGGCGGCGGGACTTTCATTTGTATACAGATCTGCAGTTTTATTCTAAAATTGATGAAATTTTGCTCACTTGATCTTCAAAACAAGAAAAAGTTCACCACCATTCAAAAATCTCTGCGCAAAGTCCGGGCAACACCGAGGACTTTAGCAGTATAGTAATAGTAATAAAATCTAAAATGCAGTTGTGCGATATTTCGCCCCATATGTGCTTTATGTACAAAAACAAACATCTTAATAATAATAATAATAATATTTGGACGATTTGTATACCGCCGTTTTTGTGTAAAATCACTTCAAGAGCGCTGGAGAAGAATGACATTATGCTTTCGATTTGAATTGTTTGCTTTGGTAAGTTTATAATTTGTCATCTTGTACAAAAAAAGTTAATCGATCCATTTTCCGGTAAAACGCTTAGAAATATTCGCAATAAGAACATTATTTCTTTAACGCTGATCGGCCACATATTTTAAGGTGGTTTTGAAAAAGTGTGAAGCGAAAAGTATTATCGTTTTTACTGATTAATAAACCTTTATTTTATCTTATCTACAAATTCTTGCGCGTTAAAAACTGACTAATTTTATTGTAAGTATTTTTAAGTAGACAAATTTTGTACGGGGATACAAAGGAGAAAACGGCGCCATAATGTCATGCATGTACAGTAGTTATTAATAGTTAGAAGGTACGAAAGACACGACATCTGAGCAATGGGCATCATTCGAAGGTACCTCAAGATTTAGTTACCCCTAAACTCGAGAGAAGCACCCCGTAAAATCTGAATGTTGGTTACCCCATTACGCTAAGGCGTCAAGTTACGTAATAAAATTATCCAACATTTAATAATCCACTTCCATATTCCACAGCAATCTCGGTGAACTGTTAATGAACACAAAATTAATTACAACACTGTTAAAACTTTTCATGTAATTACATTTATAATTACACCCTTGTGGTTTTCTTTTGCTGAGCAAACGTTTAGGATATTTAAAGGTTAATTTTATATAAGACTTTATCCCCTTAGGAGGTATAGATACTTTATCCGATGATCGTACGTACATAGATTAGATAATATTATTAGCAAGTAATTAATTTAAGTTCACTATATCCACGCTATACAGGCTTAACCTTTTTCAATCTCCTATAATTGTTCGTAAATTACCTGTCAGCAATGAGTCTTAAGTGGGATTAACTTAATCGATCACAAGGGAACAAGTGTGTATCTCGCTACGGGCAACCGAAATCGAAATCACTTTATTTTACTGACCAAAAATGCTATGGTGAAACAATGACGTCAGCTTAACGGTAGTTCACTCAACAATTTAATATTAATATGTGATGCCCGATTGAAACTTAAAAATCACTGTATGTAAATGAAAAAAGAACATCTATCGATCGTGTAATTATCACGAGGAATACAAGGAGAGAAGAAAGGACCCATTATCTGGTAATGACGTTGGTTTCTTGTACATTCCATATGACATCACATAATATATCATAATTAAATTATATTTGCACCACACGACTCTGTTTAAAATTAACAACACGGCAATATTCCATTTGGGATGCAATTTGCATTATTTATTGATCTGATCTATTCTGATCTGATTCATGATCTGAGCAGCAAAATAACATTCACTCTCCAAAACGACGGAAATGCATATGTAAAACAAATGATATATGTGTGTTAGTAGCAAATGAATGACACTATTGTCGGTCTTCTATCTTCTAAGGAAAGACGTTTTGGAAAGGAAAGTGTTGTGTTCCCACAAACGGTTCTCCAACTCGTCGTCGAAGGAGATTATGAAGAATAAGTTCTTTGTGTTATATCAGGACTTTAATATATACTTTGGGTATTACAATTGTGACTCGATAGTCCACCTAACTAGGAGCTGGCTAAATTAGATCTGAAAACACCAAGTTTGTCTGGGAGCATTCTAACTGGCCCTGGTGACTACTGGCTACTAGCTGCCATCTTGCAGGCTTCCGTGGAAGCTCTTTGCACTGCCCTCTATGAGTGCATCTGTGAAACTCTTAGCTAACTCACTTCCCAACAGAAAGGAACAAAGAAAATGACAATTTGAAAAGGATATTGGAATTTGGAATATCCACAAATTATATGGTGACTAAACTTATTGCCCTAAGATAAGAATGTTTAAAAAAAACTGAAATCATTTGCAGTTATTCGTTAAGAAATATTTAAATTCTTTTTCTTTTATTTCTAGGTATCAAGATTAGTGCATCCATGATAAGTCTAATATTATTCTTGTTTATAATATATAACAATACAAACATAGATTTTTAATTATATCAGTTCGATACCAATCAGTAATTACGTAAATATTTAGTTATTTTAAGAGTTGTGCATTTTGCGTGCCTTAATAATTGCCAAGTAGAATAGATTATCCTTTATTATTCACAATAAGGTACAATAAATAATCTTTTTTCATTAAAATATGTGTACATGTATTACAGCCATTTTCAAGAGAAAACGCTCCTATATGTAAAAGAAAATATATAAAACAACAAATGGAAAACTTGGTTCCATTCGCTGGTACTGCCAGGTCGGCTAGCCATGATGTTTTGATTCTCCATTTATTCAGGCAGCGCGCGCCGCAGGACAATCGTGGCCATACAGGGTTGCCGTATATGGTTGACAGCATATCGAAGAATAGTCGATCAGTGTGGAAACTATATTTGTCATCACGACTCCGTGCAAGACTTGGTATCTTCTAAAAAAACACCATGTTATTCGTAACCTTTTGCGCTCCATTCTTAAATTCCCTGCACTATTATAATTTTTTAAGTCTATGTTACCTACATTTAACATATTTACCCATTGTTAAATTTGTTTTTTAAACATTTTAATCTACATACCCAAGTCAAAAGCACATTTCGCTTCAGAGATAATAGATCTAAGTTCTGAGAAAATAGTTTCCCTGCTCTCCAGTGTCAATAACCTTGGTTATCTGGCTTACTTTTGACGATTCATCAACACAATCCCAATACAATTACTCGATAGACACAATTGTTATAATTTAGGGTCCTTTTAAATTAAACTCTGTTGTTTTGAGATCAAACTGAATTATTTTAATCACAAATGAATATACACTTTCACATGATATGACTATGCACTTTTTACAGTAAAATACTCTAGATACAGGCCAGTTCCTGTGATTTTTTAGGAAAGGTGAAACCTTTGACTGTTTTTGAGCAAGAGAGCGTTTTTAATGAACCTTTTATATGACTGATTTATATTTACCTTGACTGTCCTAAAACAGAAATCCTTCCTAGTTGGACAGTCAAAAGCATAAAATGTAATCAATATTATAAAAAATAAATAAAAATATGACAAAGACAGTTGACAAACTTCAAATTCAAAAGGCCGCAAAACA
The DNA here is from genome assembly GCF_061612785.1 of Hesperophylax consimilis. Taxonomy (NCBI): domain Eukaryota; kingdom Metazoa; phylum Arthropoda; class Insecta; order Trichoptera; family Limnephilidae; genus Hesperophylax; species Hesperophylax consimilis. The sequence goes on along the minus strand of NC_142838.1, from coordinate 4,847,752 downwards.
GGAATTGTCCTTGCCGACGTGATAAAATACAAACAAATAGCAGAAGCGAGAACCTTTCATAAATACTATAACCTAACCTTCACAGGTGGCACTAATTGTATCAAATTGATATAAAAATAATACAACAATCTCACCTTGATTTTATTATGTTCCCTTGTAATTAAGCTGATAATTCATTACATATTTGTATATTTATAGCTTTATTACTTACATATATATATATATATTGTACGATATGTATCACACCAGCCAACGTTGTGTTTAGCTGTAAAACCCTGTTAATTACTCGTGTTTTTTAATTTCTTTCTTCTCCCTCTCCACTTTCTTCACGAGTTCAAACTATGTTTATGTTAACAATTCTTGTCTAGAATCAATTGTTGCAATCTGACGCAATCTGTTGACATTTTTTGGTCTATGTCAACAATGTCCCGAAACAACAATCGATGATTTGATCCTAGATAAGTACCTTTCCAAGCCGTAAATCAAGAATTCAAGTGTACTGTAGGAAGTTACTCTCTGTAGTACGGTACAATGCTAATGAAATAAAAGCAAATGAAATATTTAGAGTAAATAAATATATTTAGAAAAGATATTATTTCAGATTATCGGCGTCTTTGTGGCGCTATAGGCGCCAGTGGGTTGAACATTTCAGGCTGCAAACACTTTTAAATACGTTCCCTTGTATCCAAATAGTTAATCACGGTAACGGTGTTCAATGGTCCAGTCAGTGGCTGAGTTGGCATTGCGTTTGGAGGCCTCGTACGTTCAATTCCTCGGATGATGCCTTCATCACGTCACCAGCAACATTTTCCGCTTATTTGAAAAGCCTCTATTACAACCACAGTGTAGTAGAAGATTGATAATATTTTCAAGTTTTTCGTAAGACGGTAATAATAGCATTTCTTCAAAAGAAAATAAATCATTAATCACATGCGTTCAAGTCGGTACGATCTCATCGTCTTTGGGGCAGCTGTGTTATAAATCCAGTTCTATTGGTGATAATATGGACCTTTTTTTATTTTTTCCTTTTTACACGGGAACTCGGAATACACTCAATATTTATGTAAGTTCACTAAAACCCAATCACAATGGACATTAATGTTTCAACTACGTCGATATCCAAATATGACCTTTTTGGTCACTGCTTGAGTTGTCGCGACGCGTCCATATTTTAGGATTAGCTGTTTCGTAGATTTTGAAAATTCATCAAAAATCATTGTTTATTTGTGAGATCTATGATAGTTCTAATCGAGTTCTATTATTATACCATTATAGGCCAGTTAATTGACAGAACTGATATAATAACAGAATTTGAAAATTAACTTTGAAATTTGAAGAATTGTTCAAATTCTCTGTAACAAAAACACAAAACATTATAAGGTTTTAAAACAATTACTTTATTGAGTTTATCTATATTTTAAAATTTCTGCTCTTTACGATACGAAAAGCAATAACTTTTACCTCATTTCTTTAATAATTGCAATTCACTCTGTGGCGTTATTTTAATTTAAAGGATATCATAATAACTTAAAATAATCAACATGTTTCAAAACCAACGGTTTTTTTGCAGAGTGAACTTATAAATTACTTTAACATATATATGTTTAAATTTAAAAGTTTATCCTGACGAAGAAATCACTGGTTTCGAAACGTGTCGATTATTTTGATTAAATGAGGGTGTATGTATTTAAAGTTATTTATATTATTTTCAAATTTCGTTGTTTACTTAGTTAAATAATATTTATTTTAGTATACTACGATTTTTTATGAAGCGATATCCTATGAAAAGAAAGTATGTTTAGAATATGCTTATCGGCCATGGCGGCGATCGACGGTTACAAATCTTTCGTGCTTGATAGTAACAGAGTATTCATTAAGGCGAAGCTTTGCTAAATCACTACTTTGATTAATCTTTATAGCGAATTTGTGTACATTATGAATACATACCAAAAATATGCTTTAGACAAATTGAAGGTTTCCCTATCGTTTCGTTTGAGTAGAAAATAAAATAATAAATTACTCAATAAAAATATAAATCTTAACTACTAAAAAAATATTTTTTCAACAGAAATGTATGAACGCGTAAAGGAAACAACTTTAAAAAAATACAGTATTGTAGCTTAGATTATCTGTGACAGTTTCACTTGATCAACTTTTATGCTTTCTTAAAAAATTATTTACAAAATAATTTAAAATCAGTTTTATGCTTGAAATCGAACGTTTCTAGACTGCGTTTGTCAAGCGATTTTAATGCCTATTACCTTCAATATAAGGTATACCAAGAATATACATATTTTTGGCTTGTAGATTCTTCTTAAACGGGAAATATATGAGTATATCTGAAGAAGAAATTATGAGAACCTCGGCTTAATACTGGATGTTAATTTAAACTTTATCCAACACACTTATGTAGTCACCAACGAAGCCAACAAAATGCTGAGATTTATAATTCGTATAATAAGTGTGTAAATAAGGAATATGTGTTCCCATTGTCCACTATATATTAAATCATCTCCAACTACTTACAAAACTGCACACCGATCTGAACTCCTTTTTACTTAGCACATATTGAAAAAATCTAAAGAATTAAAAAAAATAAACTTTCACTCTTCGTATAACACTGAATCCATTAAATTTAACAACTTCAACTCATACACGACGTTTATTTGTTTAACAAAACTTATAATTTAAAATTGTGTGTAATTTTCGGGACTCGCCAAAGCTTGCCAATTTAATACAAAAATAATATTCTATCAAAATTAACACGACACATTATTTTATTTTATTTGCCCACATGTAGAGCCAACATTAGAAAAATCCCCAATTTCCCGTTAAGGTGCGCAATATAACATCAAATTTCACAAAAGACAATTTTAACAATAACCTTCACAAATTTTGAATTGAAGTAACGCGTACCTACGATCGTAAATTAATTCATGAGTATTGAATGTATCTGGAGTATCTCCTCTTCTTATCCTATATTCCTCTTCTTCTCCCCTTTATCCAAAAAAAGTAAAAAGACCCAATACAAATCCGTCTTTAAACAACATAAGGTGTATTTTTTTTTCTGTACATGCTGTTTGTTTCTTACTGATAAATAAAAAAAAGTGATTTCATTTTAAAATATATTCTTAAATAAGTTATCAACCAGATAAAAAAAACAATCTCGGAATAATGTTTAGTAGAACTCACATTTATATGACGGACAGAATATTGCTCTTACAGCTCTGTTCAGCTGAAAAAAACAAACATTATTATTATTTCTTTTTTAAAGAACCATAATGTCAGTTTTGCATTATCCATTTTCCATTTAAAAAGTGTAAATGTTATCCATAACCTAACACGAATTCAATTATCTTATAGAAAGAAAAGCGCTTGATAATTTCAATTCTTCGGGTATTCATTTCAGTATAAAATTTCTGAAATGAACACCAAACTTTTCTATTTAATACCTGATAAATAAAGTTTTGTCGTCTGCTGCATCTTGGAATTAATTGCAGTGAAGAAAGCTTGAAGAAAACCGACCAGTAAAAACGTCCTCAAAATAAAACGCCGATGGTAATTTACGTGCAAATGAGTTGAAACTCAGTTTCCGGTTCAGGTGTTGTTGATTACATAGGTTTTCCATAAGAAATATGTTCTGAGTAAATAGGATTTATGATAAAACAAAGTGACGTAGGTACCACAAGGATCTGGATGATGTAGGAAAAAGTTTCAAATTTTAATTGCGGTTTATTATTGAGATCGTGAAAAGTTAGGACAAGGTACTGCTGGAAACAGAGTAACCTTGTGCCTTAAGGATGTTGTTTAATTGTTCAGAGACATATTTCTTGTGCTCGCGTGTCTTCATTGTTTAATATAGTTAATTGGTTAATGGTTAAGAGTACATTTAAATGGTTACAGAGCCATTAATAAGCTCTTAAGAAAACTATCGTGGCATGAGAAAAACTTTAATTCTAGCAGCTTTCTAGTTAATAAACAGACATTTCTAGTGTAATTTACTCCAACGCCAACGCCCTTAAAAATTCTATAGCAAATAGAGAAATTATTTATCACTTTTTCTTTGTTGCGTAAAACCTGCTACAAACAATTTTGTGTTCCCAGTACACGCCATTAACTTTCAGAGTAATGGGATTCTTATTATAATAACGAATACCAATTTATATGTTATGATCCTTGACTTCAAAAGTTCTTTGATCTGATTTTCATTATTATACCTAACGGAATATTAAAGGTAATTTTTATTTTCCATCTGTTTTTGATTGATGAAGCCCCTGTTAAGCTGTTATTCTTTTCATACAGCTGTTCCAACTCTAAAAGGCATTATGAACAAGTTCGAAAATAATATCTCTTAGTACAATAATTACAATAAGTAATATTAAACAAAAAATATAAGAGAAAGTGTATTATATTTCGTATTCATTGTTTATTTATCCACCCACAATTGACAGTGTAAAGAAGGAGAGAAAAAAATATTTTTAATCAATCATATTTCAAATTAAGTAATTAATGACATCTCAAATATTATCAAACCAGCTTATTGTGATAATAACATATTTAAAAAATATATATTTTAAATTAAGATGATAAGGATGATATTAAACAAATCAGGGTCTGTAAATTAATGAGAAACGATTGTAACTTTTAAATAGGTAAGTCTTCTAGAATGTTTAATTCTAGAGTCAATTATTAATAATTTTTCTGAATAATTTTCCTACATCATTTTGGGATCAAATTTTTATTTTTACATCATTAAATGGTTTAACATTTTACATAAAAATACCGTAGGATTATAATTTTGAATTTTAAAGGCGTTGATAATCAATTAATTGTAAGCTTTGAATCCCGATGAAGAAACTCTTGATTATTAGACGTGTTTTTATTTTTTTTTAAATTGTAGTGTAAATAAAGAGATGGTTCTTTTCATTTAATTAAAAAAATATTAACAGCTTTGAAAACAAAATAAAACACCTGCAGACCATCTAAATGTGTTTTTGTTAGACATTGTATAAAGACTTTTAAAGTTAAGATTCGAGTTGGTACTAAACAAAAAAAATCTTCAACTCAATTTTTTAAATCCGTTCGCATCGCATTCGTCATCTGACATCGAACTCACGCGTGTCACGAGTCTCTTTTTGGTTCATTATGCCTCTTATTGCAATGTATCACCCCTTCTTGGCTAGTCTTGTCTCTTCTTGAATATTCTTACTTCTTACCGTCGCTTCTCGTCTTTAGTCTATTCTTATCTTTTCACGCCTTTTATTTCATCTTCTCGACCCTTCTAGGCTCATCTTCTTGTCCCTTTGTGGCACGTCTTGTCTCTTCCTGGCTCTTCTTGTATCTTCTTGTTGTTGCTGACCTTTCTGGTATTTTTACCTTTTCTAGCCATATCCTTTTTTTGTCTCTTCAGCACCGTCTTCAACTCACAGCGGCGCGTCCCGTGGAAGCCCGTTGAATAAATAAATTTAATTATATTTGAACTCTTGTATTTTTGCATATCAAATGTAATTCAAATATCACCGGTGCATAATCGAAAACACGCCAAACGCTTGGACAACTTTTGTAGATGGTTGAAATTTGTTTCACAGAACAGGTCGCTTCTACGACTCGTATATGCAGCTCGGCTATGGATCGGTTTGCCAGTTTTCATGTTTCTTCCCTCCTACAACACGAATCTCTTCGAAATCCATATTCACTCCTTCCTCTCCTCAAAAAAACTCACTACACAACATCCCCAAAGATAACATGGGACCTTAGTTAATCTAAGCGGCAGTCGTTTCTGAGAAACTGAACCTTGATAATATTCAACGTCCTTCAGTTTAAATACAGAAAACGTTGTACTTACCACAGGTTTTTCAAAAACGTTCACCATTGTAAGTAAAAAAAGAAAAGTCAGTATTTTCAACAGATATAAATATAACAAACTTTTTAAAGTGATAGTATAGAATAAGGGTCTGCAATAGAGGAGAGGTGTATTTATCGTACCCAATAAAAGTACCAGTAAGTAAGTATAAGGGTATTTTCATGCGGTACGATACAAATTTACAAAATACCTGGTTCCTAAGTATTTGTAAATATCACAGGTCTCGAAGTAAAAAATACCGGTTACTGAGTATTTATTACTTTCCGTAGATAGGTGTAAAATACTTGTTAGTATTATGTAACGGGTATTCAATAGCTCACCTGTACTCACTTTACCCAGTAACGAATAGTACACAATACACATCCCTAATATGCAACAGTCAGCACAAATACGGATTATGGAAAAAGAAAATGCACAAGAGGACATGAACAAAATGTGGGAAATTATTCGTCAGGGAATTCTCTAGCTACCCTCCCCCACCATGGATTTGGAAAAATCATTGTGTTAATCATACAACGGAAATATTTTTGGAAAATTACCCTTCACAGAAATTCTCTAACCACCCTCCTCCCGTGGATTCAAAAATCATGATCGGGGGGAATAAATTTTGTGGGAATCGTTGTGGGCAGAAATTATTTGATGAGTACAGCGAGTACAGGTGCAAAAAAATACCTGGTAAAAATACCGGCTATAAAATACTTTTAAAGTATTTTATACTGATACTGAGTATTTATTACTCTTCGTCCCCAGTCCGCAGATACTATAATCCCCAGGTAGGTTCAAAATACTTGTGAGTATGTTGTAACCAGTATTTTTAACAGTTTTTTTTGTTCCTGTACTCACTGTACCCAGTAACGAAAATTACTCACAGGACTCACCTTTAGTCTGCAAGTGTTTTGGATAAAATTTAATACATTAGCCCAATTATAAATATGCTAAAAGGTTAAAACAAAATCAACCGTTAATTTTCGAGAATGACTCCATGTGAATTACTGTGTTTTTTTATTTACTGCGGCAGTATTTGTATGAGTTCCATCTACGTCACCTCTTCTGATGCTATTGATGTCTCGTTTTCCTGTTTTCCTGATCAAGTATTATGCAAGTATAAGCCGTTTGTCATGTGATTTTAATTGAACGATGTTTCCCATACATCTGCAAGGTACGTCAGACATAAGACCGTGTAGAACAAGCCAGCTCGACAAAAGTCATTAACGATATTAACAAACGGAAATGAGTCAATTAGATTAAATGAGTATCGATTCTCCAATTAAGGCCGCTCGCAATCGCCGTCGAAAGTATATACATTGGTCGACGTTTTTATTTTTCAGTCTTGTCGAAGGTATATTCGTCAAACGTAAAAAGTCATTCCACTCTAACAACGAGTGGACCAAACCACTAGTTGTTCGAGTGGAATGACTTCGTCGAGAATCAAGGCCCAGGAGGAACGGCAAGTCACCGATGTTGAGGTAATGAGATATTCCAATTTTAGTTCGATTTTAGTGGTTCAATCGTTAACATATATTTCTTTGAGCAGTGATGTGAGTTAAAAATGTATTATGGATATTATTGCAACAAGTATGTATCTACTATTTAAGGATAATCTTGTTACTCAAATTTAATTAGTAAATGAATTATTCCGCTTAGTAAGAGAACGTGACATTAATCGCGATAATTTAAAAAATCTGAATAAAAAATATTTATTTTTACTATATTTATTAGTCGTCTACTCTAAATGAATTTAATTTTCGAATGAAAGAATATCTTGTTAACTTTTATTCATATACCGCGACTTACTCCCACATACACTACAACATTTTATGTTTCAGAGACGAGTTTTTTTTATAATTTTAAGTATTTGAAATGATTCCCTCTATTTTTAAGTTTTAAGTACTTTCAAATAATGTGTCAACGTTAATTATGGAAATCTTTTAGTGGTAATAGTATTTTTAAGTACAATTTATATGCAATGCAATCTAGTTAAGTAGTTAGTATACATTATTTATTGTTTTTGTGTTTAATTCGTAGAACTCCATTTAATTTTTTTATAAATTTAATTTAGATTAAATTTGATAATATTATTATTAAGTTCTGCAAGTGTTTTAGTTTTTTATTATTGTGACAGGTGTTTCGGCTTACAAGGCCATTTTCAAACTGTGGTTAGTCCACATTGAGACGACGTTTTTATACTATTTCAAATGTAAATTTTGAAGGTGCATACATTGATTTATTACTGGTTACACCGATGACATGATCTATTGTTGGTTAAACCAATCTATGTTTTCCCCTCAGTAAATGGTAATGGGTTCTTAATTATTTACTAATGACTTTATTGCTATGAATTATTTGGGTGCATTATACTGCTTGGGTTTTGTGAAAATACTGAGAAGTGGTGAGTAAATTATTTTCCGTACTTTATTAATAAGTGTTAAATTTGGGTCATTCGTTCGTTTATTGATTTCTAATTGTTCAAGTAAATTTAATCTAATGCCCTTTTTTTCTATATGCAATGGTTTAGGACCCTTGTTGTTAAGTGGGGTATGATTATTCACCAAGAGATGTTCTGCGAATTTTGAGGATGTGTTTTTATTATTATAACATCGTATATGTTCGTTGAATCTAGTTGAGAATGCCCTCCCCGTTTGTCCGATGTAAGTGGCGTTACAATCGGGGTGGTCACATTTTAATTCATAAATGCCACTGTTATTGAGTATAGGGATTTTACTTTTAGAGTTTTTAAGGCTTGTTCCTAAATTATTGTTTGTTCGAAAAGCTATATTTAAACCACGTTTTTTAATTTCTTTTGCAATTTTTTCAGATATTGGGCCGAGGAATTCGAGACATGCAAATTTTTCTATATTTTTGTTATTTACCGGATATATTAAATTGATTTTATTTTTATATTTCTTATTTTTTATTATTTTTTCAATGTTATTTGCCTCATAGCCGTTATTAATCGCGATCGTTTTTATCGTTTCCTTTTCTTTTACATAAGCTTTATTGTCTAAGGGAATGTTAATGAGTCTATGTATCATTGAATGGTACGCTGATAATTTATGAGACCAAGGATGATTTGGATTTGAATTTATTGTTGTTTTTACAGATACAACAAGGTATTTATCGAATTCCTTGGCCCAATATCTGAAAAAATTGCAAAAGAAATTAAAAAACGTGGTTTAAATATAGCTTTTCGAACAAACAATAATTTAGGAACAAGCCTTAAAAACTCTAAAAGTAAAATCCCTATACTCAATAACAGTGGCATATATGAATTAAAATGTGACCACCCCGATTGTAACGCCACTTACATCGGACAAACGGGGAGGGCATTCTCAACTAGATTCAACGAACATATACGATGTTATAATAATAAAAACACATCCTCAAAATTCGCAGAACATCTCTTGGTGAATAATCATACCCCACTTAACAACAAGGGTCCTAAACCATTGCATATAGAAAAAAAGGGCATTAGATTAAATTTACTTGAACAATTAGAAATCAATAAACGAACGAATGACCCAAATTTAACACTTATTAATAAAGTACGGAAAATAATTTACTCACCACTTCTCAGTATTTTCACAAAACCCAAGCAGTATAATGCACCCAAATAATTCATAGCAATAAAGTAATTGGTAAATAATTAAGAACCCATTACCATTTACTGAGGGGAAAACATAGATTGGTTTAACCAACAATAGATCATGTCATCGGTGTAACCAGTAATAAATCAATGTATGCACCTTCAAAATTTACATTTGAAATAGTATAAAAACGTCGTCTCAATGTGGACTAACCACAGTTTGAAAATGGCCTTGTAAGCCGAAACAGCTGTCACAATAATAAAAAACTAAAACACTTGCAGAACTTAATAATAATATTATCAAATTTAATCTAAATTAAATTTATAAAAAAAAAAAAAAAGTTAGTATACATGTTATTCATATTTATCTTAATTTCATTTGGTAAATTTTCAGCGAAAGCTTTTAAAATTGTGATAAAATAAAATAAAAGATTTTTTATTTATTTAATTTTGTTTTCAATATCAAAAAATACAATTTAACTCATATAAATACAATTATCTAGATGATAAATATACAGCGTGGAATCATATCAATTACATAATTATAATAATTTCCTGTTCACAATGCACTCAGAAAATGTATTCTACGATAACTGAAATTCAGTGCTTTCTAAGAGCAAAAATTACGCTGTATAATGTTAAAAAACTCGCGTAAATGCTATTTAATTATGACCCTTTATAATTAACCAAATAACATGCTTTAAAAGACCACAAAATATTTTCGTCGATTTGGCTTATTCTAGATGGCCACTGTGTATCGGTGGGAGTTACTTTAGAATGACGCAGAAACTACGAAGTATGAAGATATTAAACTAATAATTTATATTATTCCGTAAAGCATGGCTTTCAATTTAAGTAACAATTAATCGCATTTTACTATTGATTTAAATTTAGAATTTTGTAATTGAATTCTAACACATTAGCTTCATTGTGAACATGACGATAGGCTAATAACTGCCACCGTTGTTAAGTTTTTTTTTTTGATTTTACCTTTTGTTATTGATATATTAACAGTATTTTTTAATAGAACATTATTCAGTAATGTAAGTCTCACTAGGTTCACCCGTGCTGAAGACCCCATTTTGCAATTTAATACAATATGTATGAAAACAAAATGAAATTATACGGGGTTAAATAAAATATTAAGAAAATTTTTTAATAAAATACAACAATGATAACAAAAAATTACGTTCAATTAATTGTAGTGTAAATAAATATAAATATTAATAAATGCAGGGATCAGTAGGATTTATAGGTCCAGTTAGGAGTTCTACGGAGCCGAACCCTGTGATATGAAAATATCTGTTGTCGGTGAATTATTTTCCCATTGTTTTTTCAGCATTGTTTATTGTTGAAGTGTGTACCCACAACATTTGCTCTGACGAAAAACTATCGAATTTGCATTTAAAACCGGCAAGTAGAATATAAATTATATCGGAGGTGATTTCTTGGGTTAAATTTAGTGCATCAACCTAATTATAATTATTTAATTACAATAATAAGTGACAGTTGTAAACTGTAAACAACAGTAATCCACTGACACTTTGGTTGTAACTGCCTTGTGCAGACTCACATAGTTTTATTATAGTTTATAAGTGTTTCACGTACTAAATAAATACCTTCTGCAGTTTTACATTGTGTTAATATAGTTTATAAGTGATTTCACCGATAATTAATGAATAAATAAAAATTGATTAAAAAAAGGTTTTGCGTCCCTAATGTCAGTTTTTGAAACATAAATATTATAATAGTGCCAAATATCATCATGTTTTGCCCGAAAACATAAAAAATTGTACACAAAATTTGTGATTATTAACACTTATACCATCTGGTAGAATCTGGCATCTATGAAGCATTAAAACACTATAAAGCATTAGTTTTGGTAAAGTTCCTCGACCCAAAAAAAAACTAACCATAAAAAATAAATCGCTATCCTAAATCCATAGAACAAAAATCACAGATACCAAAAACGGTTTGGACAGGTGACTACTCAAGGACAACTGAACTTTACCATATAATATCGGTAAATCTGAACAAACCATAGAAAAAATCTAAATAATTGAGCAATTAGAGCAACTGCTGGTGCACCTGCATTTGAGTGAGTAGTTTCTACCTCAAAATCGATCCCAATGAATGGTTATGAGAGAGAACTCCCTCCCTTTTTTTGTTTGTGATTTTTTTGTGACAACACAGTTTTTTTATTTATTTTTTTATTTATTCACATTTAAACCCGCTAAACTACTTATGTAGTTTGTCAGCAGACCAACAGACCTTAAGACCAACCATTCTATTTTACCCGAATACACCAGAAGGGAAGACATCTGAGGAACTCCACAGGAACCTAACCTCAATTCTAAACCCAAAAAAAGATGTTTTTCAGGTGGTAAGGACCCGAAAAATAAAGGGCGCAAGAATTTCAATACAAACAACCAATTCCGGAGGGGTGGAAAATATCAAAAGGGTGAAAGATAATTGAACGCCAAAGGGATAAAAATGATAAACCCAATGGGAAAACTCCCTAAAATAGTATTATACGATGCACCGAAAGGCGAACCCACGAGTGATTCTGCACTATTTGACAATAATATAAATGGGAAATGCGACCTCTCCAAAGAAGATCAAATGCGTACAATGAGTAGAGTATCCCTATTCGGCATAAAATACTCCAACTCGTTGAATATGATAATAACGTGTCATCCAGAAGCAAGAAAGGTATTAATAGCGGTTTATGCTTCCTTGGGTGGAATGCCTGCCACGGCCGTGATTAAATAGGAGCCACACGATGTTTCAAGTACCACCAGTACGGCCACACCAGAAAATTCTGCACACAGGAATTACAAACTTGTCGCCACTGCGCTCTGACCGGACATGATTTTATGGATTACCCCAATAAAACGCAAGCTGCCATCTGCACGACCTGCACTCGCTTTAAGAAACCAGCAAACCATGCTACGGGAGATAGAGTCTGCCCTGCACAAAAAGCCGCAATTGATATGCAAGTTAGCATGAATGATTATGGCTTGTAACTCATAACTCTAACCTCCAGAATGTCTCCACATAATAATAAAAACGTAGGCTGACTGTTGGTTTTTTAAATGCACAGTCACTTGGTACAGGGTGATGATTTATGCATCTATATTAGAAAACATGAAATAGATGTATTAGCCTTAAACGAAGCTTAGATTAATGCGAGCTGAGGTACTACAGATAGAGCAATTCTGGGCTACACTTTACATCTTTCCCCTCGCCCCAAACGAGGTGGTGGTGTAGACTTCTACGTACGTCATGAACTGTCTAGAAATATTCTGCCACACGAAAACAAATACTTAGAACAAATGTGGCTTAAAATTAAGGCCCCGAATATGAATATTTATTTAGGTACAGCGTACAGAACTATTAAAAACAGTGTAAAGTACTTCGGTTTCAATGATGAAGCAATAAAATGGTTTCAGAGTTATTTCAAAGATAGAACTCAGCGTACAGTCTGCAGGGTTATCAATGGGGCTCTAAAATATTCATCTGATGTTAAAATAACGCGAGGGGTACCGCAAGGATCGATAATAGGGCCATTGATTTTTGCCATACATACCACTGACATGATGCGATCTATTAGACACTGCATGTCGCACATGTATGCAGATGATACACAACTACATTTATCGTTTAAAGTATGTAATGCTCATCTAGCGGTGGAAATGTGAAATAGTGACCTACGCAGAGTTTGCGCTTGGGCACAAGAGCATGCACTACTTCTCGATCCCTAAAAAACTGTTGCTTTGTTAATAGGAATTAAAAAAAATATGATGTGTAAGGAATAGAGGACATGTAAAAATAGGTAAAACCACTATTCCCTTTGTTAAATCTGCGCGTAACCTTGGAATAATGGTTGACGGTAAATTGAGGTATGAGAAACATATTAAAAACAAAATATTGAAGACAATATTAGTGATTTTTAAACGAAAATCTGAAACAGAAAAATCAGAAAAGGAAACGGTCACATCTGGGACTCGAACCCAGGACCCTTGTCTTTCTTGCCTTGAAAGACAAGGGTCCTGGGTTCGAGTCCCAGATGTGACCGTTTCCTTTTCTGATTTTTCTGTTTCAGATTTTCGTTTAAAAATCACTAATATTGTCTTCAATATTTAAATATTACAATTTGAGGTTTTACTCAATAAAAGTTATTCCGAAAAATAATAATATTAAAAACAAGTCACAGTAGTGCTATTCGAGACTTCGTCTGCTGTATAATACAAGAGATCATATATATCAATGAAATTACGAAAGATTATTACTGATAGTCTTGTTTTCTCAATATTGGACTATGGAGACGCAGTATATGGTTTCTCTTTACTGAAAAAACCCAAAAAGAAGTACAGCGAGTCCAAAATGCATGTGTCTGATATTGCTATAATGTCCTGAGATGCGATCATATCTCGCCTTATCTATCGGCATCAGATTCTACATATGTCGAACAGAAGGAAATTACACTAATTGTGTCAAATGTTCAATTTGATGAATTCAAAGGTTCCTGCCTATCTGTTTGACAGATTGCAGTGGTCTCGTGACTCTCATACACATAGTACGCGTCAAAGAAACCACTTACTCGTTCTTACCAAACATAAAACTAATGTGTTTGAGGGTAGTTAAAGCTATTCTTCGTCAAAGCTTTGGAACGAAGTACCACTGTCAATTATTAGAATATCGATATCGTTGCATTGCTTCAAAAAGCTTTGCTGCGAATGGTTGCTATCGTTACAATAAAGGGGATACTTAGCTACATATGGTAGCGATTTTGTATATTGTTTATTTTGAATTTTTTTTTACTAATTTTAATTTGCACTGATTTGAAACCTACAATTTTTATTTTTATTTGTTTATGTTGATTTGAGTTTTTATTGATAATATTATTTCATTGTTCATTACTATACCCAAATATGTATATATTATTATATTGGAGGCACTGCTGAAAACCAGCTGCATTCTCGGAGAGATCCGGAATGCATAGCTGAGCAGTGACCTTTTTGTCCATAGAATTTATGTTAAAAAATATGTAAAAATTATCTATTGGCAAATAAATGTTTTATTTTTATTATTATTTTTTTTTTCTTTATTCATAAAAATATATTTGGATACAGGTTTTTTACATGCTTTTCGACTACCACACTAGACACATGTCCGTATAATGGTAGTCGAAATTTGTATATAATTATATAAATGTAATACATGATTCATTCCGTTGTAAAATAGGTATAGGTTAAATAGGTTTAACTGAAAATAAGAAAGCGATGAAAATAAAGAAAAATTAAATAATTATTTTAAAAAGAAATTTTAAACAGAATTGAAATGAAAAAAAAAGAATAATAAAGCAAATGACCTTATTTAATGATGTCAAGTATTCTTTAAAATAGTTCTTTCCCTTCATAAATAACCAATACTGAATATATAATATTATGTACATGATCACATACTGGAAAGGAATTGGAGTAGATGAATCTTGTAAACATAAAGATAAAAATAAGATTGGATACAAATAAAAATAATAGAATAATGCTAGGGATAATAGAAATAAAAAAATAAAAATAATCGCATCAGCGTAATATAAAGTTTTTGTTGAAAGTTAATTTAGAGATAAAATTTTTACTCGAAAAATAAGAACACTATTAAGTTGTAAGGCATTCTTATTATTTGATCTCTGGTGGGTTGACGTGTGTTGTTATTGTATTGTTTTGTATTTATAATGCTTATATAATGCACTTGCATAATGTGGATTGACTAGATAATCATTTGTGGAAAAGTGTGTGGAAGAGATTAGTTTTTCCTGTGGGGAAGATTTAACCCGGACATAAATTCGAAATATAAAATTTAACTAACTAACCATCACTCCGTTTCCTTTAAGGGGTAGGCAGAGAGGACGGACCACCAAACAACTCGGTCTTGGCACACACTCCTTGCCTCATTCACATTCATACATCGTCACATGAATACTCTTCTATTATTCTGACTATTGACATGGCCCGACTCTGATCTATCTGACATAGTATCTGATTACTGCACTTAATCGTGCCATGTCTTCCTCGGGCGTCCCCAACTTCTGTTATCATTTGCGTAATATATTCTCCTTACACTCCTTTCTTCGTTCATTCACTTTAGGTATAGGTAATAGGTATGTACATAATAATTATTATTTGGATGGTGTAGTATGTACATTTCTTATTATTTTCTTTGATACATTTTTTTTGTAATAAATACATTTTTGTTCTTTTTTTTTTTTTTTTTGTAATGAATACCTCACAAGAGTCCCAACTGCTCCCGTCTGGAGCCAGTGAGACTATGGCATCCCCAATTGGGGGATGTTGTGAGGCTGAAGGTAAGTGGGGAAGGGAAAGAGGAAGGTGGGGAAGTATCTGGCTATTCAGATCTAGTCACTAAACACGGCTAAAGCCATTTGGAGCAACGTTTCAATTCTGAATGGTGGTCTTACACCAGGGCGATACTGGTAGTATCTTCCACTCTGGAGCGTGCCGCAAATATACTATATATTATTTTAATTAATTAATTGTGAAATAACACAAATCAATCAAATAAAATTTATTTGCGCACGCCGGGTTCGAACCCGCGACCTTCGGAATGGCAGTCCAATGCGTTACCACTGGACTATGCCGGCCGTCAATAAATTTAATCCGTATCTTAATTTTTTTTCCTCATTTTTGTTATCCAGTGTAGAATTGTTAAATACTTTTATTGCCTGGTATTTGCGGTGTCTTTTAATAATAAAATAAATATTTTAATGGATCAGATTTACACATTTAGGGGATCAAACCGTACATTAACATAAATACCGGATGTGACCTGACTGACCAGCTGACCAGTTTTTTTTGTTCTGGACAATCAATTATATATTTTATATGGAATACAACGCCAATGGAATGTCAAAAACTCACACTGAGTTAAAAGCACTTTTTCCCAAAGATATATATTAGTATAATCAAATCATCTTGATTTTCTACGTAGAATGTTTTTTACTTCAAAAAAAAATTAATAATTTATATTAATTTTAAACTAATTTCTTACAGCTATTTGTGTTTTTTTTGGTCTGACAGTTTTATGTAGAATACAGGTTAGTAAATGTAAGCTCTGCAATAACTGTCTAAACTTACTTTTTAAAATAAGCATTCTGCAGAAAAGCTTCCAAAAATACTAAATTTGTTATGTAATTTCAAGCGCAGTGAACGTTTTCTTCTGGTTAGGTAAATGTCATTGTTGAAATGTTATTATTTTATTGAAATCGACCAGTACTGACTCTGGCTGTTTTCTGGAAAATATATTTTGAGATATAGCAACATTCAAATTATTTTTGGTGCTGTGTGCACATTTTTAAATCGGTGTATTTCGCGACCAACAAATATTTTGGAAGGCCATGAACTACTATGAATTTTTGTAATAAAGTGGTCTGATTGATATGTTGCCCGCGGTTCAAACATAATCAGTAAGTTGTTTGAAACACCTAGGCACAAGTCGTCCAGAATTAATTCACTGAACGTAGCGGAGTCCGGTTTTATTTCGACCGTTATGCATTTCGTCGGTCTGTTAATTTGTTTGTACTTTTCGATTCCGGTTCAAAATGGTGGTGGTTTTGATATTTCACTAAAGATTTTCAGTTAATCGAGTTTTCGCTATTGGAACATAAAAGAGTCGATGGTATTTTTTTTTCTCGTTTTTTTAATTTTTTTATTATTTATACCAGCTAAATTTCCAAAGCAGTTTGTCAGTTCATTCATGTCAGCATTCATCGTAAACATTACTATAATTAAACATTACCGTACCATAAATACTACCATAGTATTCATCAAGTCTTCTTTGTCGTGCCAATAGAATAGTATGTGCTATTATTTTTGATGCATTACAATATTGCATATCATATTTAAATATAAAATATTTCTAATATCTGCACACCGTGCAAGCATTTAAACCAAATGTTGTAAATTTATTGGTCAGCAAAAATCATATTTTTGCTCAAAAATTTCAAAACTACCTCTGTCTATTTAAATAAGCTTGCTAAAATATTTTTTTTGGAAACCCACGAGGGGATTGTTAAAACCGAGACGTCGCGCTGATTAATAGCTTTAGGTATAACAAGTCGGTTTGAAAAGTAAGCTACGTACTATATTTTATTTGATTTAGCGCCCAGACGGCTTTCGCATATTATTTTTTAGGTTTATCTTTATTGAGAAATAATAAACATTTCTTAAAATGCACAAAAGTTAACAAAAACTTCTTGTTAATAATTATTACAAATGCAATAAATTGTTGTTAATAATTATTACAAATGCAATAAATTGTTGTTAATAATTATTGCAATGAACACGTGACATGTAGTCTCTAGTACAGGATGCGTTTTATATTCCAGGTCGATTTTGTTTGGCCGCCATTTTGGTTTGGATGAAATTTTGTATGTTTGCATTTGACAGTCGTAAAGAGTGGTCAATAACAATTTGTATCGACCATCTAACGCCGCAGCAGCGTGTATATGTTCATTTGTGAATCGCTGAGAAAATTACGCGGCATAGCGTATAATGTTAAAAGTGGTGATATCGACTGGCCCTCATGATCTCCTGATTTGACTCCTCCCGATTTCTTCCTATGGGGGTACTTGAAGGAAAAGGTGTACACCAATAAACCAACAAAAACCTTACCAACCAATGTTTATGGACGATATAATAAGTAAAATAAACAAATATAACCAAAATATAATAAGTAAAATTAAATATTATACACGTTCTTTAAGAATTATCCAAAAATACATACAATCGCATATAAATGTGTGTTTTCATGTTTCAATATAAGTCTGTGAAAAAAAAAATTAACTTTCTACTACAACACATAAATACCTGTCACACTTAATCACAAACACGTTAACACCTCAGCACAGGTTCTCCTAGTGAGGTGTTCACGTAACATACAATATCACCCACACACAGTTTTACCTATATCAACCTATATTCTTTATTTTTTTATACCTTTTTTCTGTACTTTTTCTCTGTACTACAATATAAACCCCTGTAATCATTTGTAAAATGTTTATTCAAGAATAGACATAAATAAATAATATTCGAAATGAAATTGCTGAAATAACGCCAGAAGTATGCGAAAATGTTATGAAATATGTGCTTAAAAGAGCTCGCCCTTGCGCCACGGCCAGAGGCGGCTACTTGACCGACATCATATTTCATGCATAATGTTAAAGACCATACAATAATTCAATTAAATATAAACTATGCACTTGTATTTCATTTAAGAGTGATTAAAAAAACATCGACTTGGAACATAAAATGCATCCTGTATATAGCGCGGGTCAGTTTGATTTGACGATTATTTAATAATTAATAACTTCTCAGAAGACGCAATTCATAACTTTGTGTTGTCTTTTGATGCTGAAGGTGAATTTGTGGATAAGATTATAATTTTCAAAATTAATATTTTCGTAAAAAGATAAATTAAAAAAGTGGGAAGAGCATAATGGATTCACGAAATAAATTAACAAAGACAAACGTTTCGAGAGTTCCATTCTCTAGTAATGGAACCAGCATCTGATGTCGACCGATTCTTCATGTACTACTTCATTATTGAATGTGATAAAAAAATAGAATACCCGTCTTTGGAAGTCAATCATCGGTAGCGGAGAAAGGCTGGCAGATTTTGTACGGTACAATTGCCATACATTCGAAGGGTACAATGGAAATAATATTGAAAAGAATTATATTTAAGAATATTTTTATTCAATTTCAACATAATGTGTAGGTAATGATCATAACGATTCTCCATGTTACTGTTGTGTCTCCTAAACCTGCTCCTCCAGCCTGCTTCTATCTATATAAACGTGAGATGTTGAATAGCTTTGCTTCATTTATGGCTGAATGCAAATTTATTTTCATTCGTATATGATCAATAATAAATTCATGTCAAACCAACTGCAATCCAATCAACTTTTTAATCAATACGTCTTTACAAACATAATATTAGATGCATAGGTAACCACTTACAGATGAGAAGTCAACTCGTTGGAGGCGTGACACCAACTCCTCCGTCTTTTTATGTCCAACGTCAATCTGGACAGTCCAGATCCAGAAGTTTAGGTTTGCTTTTCGTTTTACAAAAGCATGTATTTCAAAAAAAAATGTATTGCCTGTATTTAGTCCATATTGTGTCCATAATATATCTTAATGCGTTGCTTACGTAGCGTACGTTGGCTTAGTGTCTAACTACTTTTATTAAGTACGTGATGAGGTAAAGACGTAGTAGCTGGTCAGGTCCTTAAAACATTTCGAGGAACTTAACGGAGGTCCCCAGAAGATCAATATTATTAGTTAAAACCTAGTAGAAATAAACGTTTGTCAGGAGTTTGTTAGAAGTAACATATCATTTCATGGAAATAAAACTTCGAAAAGTGTACGCCATCATTTTGTGCCTTTTCCGAGTCAGTAATTTTCTGTAACTGACATGTCAGTAATTATCAATTACAAACTCTATTTCTTCTTCAGACGTTCTTTCGTTGAAGCCATATCGTACGTGTTTTGCTAAAACCCTTCAAGCCATAAAATGTAAACTTTACAGGAGACGATAAAAAACAAATGTGTACGGATTTGTTAAATTAATTAAAAACCTTAAAGTTTGTGCGCAATCATTTATTTATTTTTATTATTTGTGTAAAATATTACAATTTTATTTTCAATTATGAAGAATTTGAGGATTAAGTAATTTCATCTAAGGTTTTCGCGAAGTAACCTAAAAAAATTGTACGCACGTATTCAGTTTTTAGTATTAAAATGCCTTAAATCAGCAAATATTGACTTTATGTACTTAGAAGATCAATCATGAGAAACCACTGAAAAGAAACAAAGGTTTTACCGGAACAATTTTAAAATAATAATGAGTATTTTACGAATTTTGTATGTATTTATCTAAGACAATTAAATATAAAATGTATACTTAGTGTAAAAGTACGAGAACAACCTTCCTGGTATGAACTATCAAACAACACTCATTTTACCAGGATCTTTACTTTGATAAAATAAGATATTCCAATTATTTCAGGGCGTAATACGAGTAAATTACAAATGAAGTATTCACTTATGTATCAATTAACACTCCAAGAATTGTTAACAAAAGCGTGTTTGAGCTTGATTTGAAATAAAATGGATTGGCCTTTGCAGTAACATGAGTAAACATAAAACAACACTGAAACTTGACTACGAAATTATTGCTTTATTTTCGTCCAAATCCAATAAACAACGAATAAATTTATCCATAGTCATGCTTTCTAAAGTCGAAGTAGCCATAGTAAGTTGAGTTTTTTCCTTCTTAAAACCTGAATACCCGCTTCAGGAAACACAGTACATACACGCTACTATGGGGGGACGGTAGAGAGGAATGAAATAGGTTGTAGTACCACAGTGGCTTCATTAAAGTAGCGAGAGTACCTACACACAGTCCTAATTAGAGTAGCCAGTGTTGTAGTTTGTCGCTGATAATTAATCCCCCCGGACCGATGCTAAACGTAAAAGCGGTGATGAACGGCAGTAGAGTGAAGTCAAGGAAATTAAGTCGGTAGCACGACGATCTACTGCGAGTTGGTGGAGACCAGACTGATGTTCATCACTGGTGGTGAAGATCTCGGGTCTGCATGATGCTCCAGTATGATGGAGGAGCCAGAGATGCTGAGGATCTCGGTGGCAGATAATGCTTGCACGAATGGCTCGGGCTCAATTTATGTCATTTTCCGTTTTAATTTTCGATTAGTAAGGTTTTCACATACACGGTCGTTTATGAATAGAATAAAATGTTCACCACGTTTTTAGTAAGAATTGGTAACATTGATATGGTTGATTAGTTAGTATTTTCACACTTGAGAATGAAATCAAGTTGAAGGAAATAAATTAACATTGATGTTTGGAAATCTGTTACAAAAAAATATCTAGGTATGAGAGAGAAAATAGTGATAATACTCGTAAATAATGTCGCTTGTATCAGAGACGAAGATCCAGGCCCCCCATTGAGGGGGAGGTTAAAAGAAACTCACAGAAAGTTCAAAAAGAACGATATGTTTTATCGCAAAGTGATTAATTTTCAAAAAAACATTTACATTGACTTATGAATGCCGAAATCGGGGGCTTCCCAGGAAAACACTAAGCGAGAAATGCGTGCATTAACATGTTTTGAAACAGACGAGTTTGTATGAATCTGCATAAGGCAAGGAGGACGAGTAATATTGCGTTCCACCTTTGCTCTCTATCCTTACAGTAAAATATGAGTAAAATATATAGCTTGATTCTTGTAAAGTTAGTTCATTTTATACTGTTCGTATATAACTATGGTTTGAACATTTGGTATTTTGCTGAAGTCATTATTTAGAAAACCCAATTTTTACCAGGTTTTAACGTTCATACGGTTTTTTTTCTGGTCGGTATCACGTTAAGCGGTACAAAATAAAATATCAATGTCCCAAAATAATGTTTACTAGCAGTTAAAAACCCGCTCCGCGGGTTTTTTCTGCTAGGCCCTGCGGGCGGCTCTTGATTGGGCTTCGCCCATTTTAAGTGATATTAACAACAGTTACATTTAATAGATAGATATTAAGACATTCACAGAGAGAGGATGAGTATATATATATTGTTAAAACACGGAACAGGAAGGAGTTAATTAATAATAACATTCTAAATTTACGCATAATAAGAATGACAGTTGTTTGAATAAATGAAATTTTACGTATTTGTGATGGATTATTTCAAATGAAACACAATTATTGACTACATGTCTACAACTGATATTAACTGTTATCGTACCTAATATAATTAGCTCATAGGAGACTTGCAGTGCTTAAATATGTGTTACAACCGTCAATGTCTATAAGTTGAATCAATATCGTTTAGTTTGTCACAATTAAAGATAGTTATAACAAAGTTGATTAAATAATAGATTATTACATATTGATTAATTGTACCCGTGTTTATGAATAAAAGGAGGGTAATTGTGCGATGAGATTAGCAGTCAGTTCAATTAAAAGGTGTTAATTTTACTCCAACTGGTGGTAATTCTTTACCAACAACTGTTACTGTATCTAATAAAGTTTAAAGTTAGATTATATATACAACATCATCAGGAGAGTAAAAATCCATATATAAAGGAAGATTATTACAATATAGCTTCCCTGAGGTGGTATCTCACAAAAGCGGCGCTATGCAAATTTTCCAATAAATAAATAAATTTAATGTTTACATTTTATTGTGTATACACCGAAGTCAAAAATTAAATATAGATTGCAATTGGGAAAGAAGAAGTGGAAGGAGGGGGGAGGGGTAAGAGTAGGCTGGGTTTAAAATAATTAGGAATTACAATATCGTTAGACGGGAAAGACCAGTTGAGTGGGAAATTATTTAAAAAAGAGTTTATAAAAAAAATCTTGTTAATTATATCTGCTTTTATATTAACATGTTTCCTAATTTCTAAAATTTCAAAATTATTTATAGTGAAGTATTTTTAGACCTGAAAAAAACAAATAGCATATGAGTAGTCTAATATCAAAACGTACTTATCTCCACGAACCAAATTTTTGGCAAAAGCAAGAAAACTGTTTCATAGCATTTAAGTATAACAAAGTAAAATTAAATGTTTTGTAAAAATGAAGGTAAAATAAAACATTTTAAATGCGTTTTTGAAATAAAAATCTGATAGATAATTAATTAGTTATTTAATATTTAAAAATGGACTTAGATACATTTTGATATTGAACC
Source organism: Hesperophylax consimilis (assembly GCF_061612785.1). Taxonomy (NCBI): domain Eukaryota; kingdom Metazoa; phylum Arthropoda; class Insecta; order Trichoptera; family Limnephilidae; genus Hesperophylax; species Hesperophylax consimilis. Next base: position 4,824,519 of record NC_142838.1, on the reverse strand, counting down.
ATGGATTTAGATACATTTTGAAAGTGAAGTCTTTGGATTTAGTCACATTTTGAAACTCATAAACTGTGTTTGATAATACTTCTCTGCCAGGGGTGTAGTGAAGAAATTACATCATTTGAATATGCATAGATGAAACATAATTCATATTAACCAAAAAATAAAAGTCTTTTTAAAGCCAAACATTATTTATTTTAAAATACAGTATTACCTGCGGATAATAAAAATAGACCAATTTGTCTATCATTGAAGAAGAAGATAATAATAATAATCTAAACGAAAATATGAAAGAGAACAAGACACAGGAAAATAGAAAAAGATAATTTCCCAATTTTTGGATTCTATATAATGGAGACCACTACATTAAAAAATAACGCAATGCAGAAATCCTTGCAAGCGAATACCTTAAATACGTGGGTAAAAAACTTTTACAAATATGTTTAATAAATGATAATATTGTAAAGGTTAAATTAACGTGTATACATTAAACAAAAAAACAAAAACAAATTTTAGATTCTATGAAATGGAAAGCACTATATTTAAAAAAAACAATGCAATGAAGAAATCATTGCATGCAAAATGACTGTAAATTGATTCATACATTAAATCCTGATACTTCTACTTGAGATTCACCATTCTCAAAGCGCGACAGTTGAGTGCTTTTGTCTGATGATTGCAGGGTAACGGATATCTAGGAGGCTCAGTAGCAGAATATATAAAAATAAGAGAAGGATATTATTTAGAATTATGTGTGCAGAAAATATTTGTTTGAACCCAATATATGGTCCTAAGAGAAAGGAAACTCTGCATAAATTTCAAATAAGTAAATAAATCATTGACATTAGATCCTAATTCAAGTGTTGTAGACAGATAATTTCCTTTTTGTAATGATCAAACATCCACTAATGTATTTACATTATGATAATACTATGGTATAAATGGATCATTATAAACATATTAACTGATTTTCAAGATTATAATAAAAATACCGCCAAAAAAACTAGTACTTTCAAGTGACACAAATGAAGGAAAATATATATGGCACGGAAAATATTCCTACAGGAAATATTCCTACTTCGGTAGTACAAAAATACTCCACTGAAGTATAAAATATAGAAATGATAGGTAATTATTATATAAACAATTTTTTGTTTTGACAAAAACCATAAAAATTTTGAATACACCACTGATGTCTTAGTAGCATGATGGAACTCATCTTATAACTTTTTGTTTATTGATTGTCTACTCTTCCGGTCGCCTTAAACGCTTTCTGCCTTTTCCAGTGCGTGCTGGTACAACTGGAGAACAAATTGATTCACTCATTTTTGTTTAATTTTCAAAATTACCGTTAATAACTCAAAAAAATCACGACCAAATCAACTTCAAAACCACTCACCAAAAACGTGTTTCTTGTTATGGTGTCCATTGCACAGAAAGCAGCCCATTGATTGGTTAAAAAACCAATATGGCTGGCAATTCCATGGCCCTTATTGGTTGTTGGATTTGAGTGCGTTTTGAAAACAAACGATTTTGGATTTAAGTACGTTTTGAAATTGAAGACGATTTTTAACACGCTATAACTAAGGATTTTACCATGTTTTGGCACTGAAATAATATTTCAAACATGGCTATGATCCAGGAGAACGTGTTGGCATTTAAATCTCAAAAAAAGTCAAAATGGTGGTTAAGTACCTTTTGATTTTCAACTACTCATATAACCATAAAACAATATATTCATAAGACAAATAGCATTTAATAACGGTTATTCTAATAAATTTATAGTTGAAATACTAAATAAAAAAATAAACATATTCTCTTCAAACGGTCTTTCTAAAGATAGAAAATAAACAATGGCGTAGAATTCTGTTTGTGGATAACGATACTTCTAAAATTATATATAAAAACAATCCTGGTAGTATTCAACTGGCGTTTTACACTAATAACAATGAAGGAATATATTCTTAATAATAAAGATAGCAAAATTCAAACAAAAAAATCAGGAGTTTAAAAACTCATTTTTTTTCTTTTACAAAGGTAGAACCAATAGAAACTTTGAAGTCAGAACTAAAGAATATCGCAGGGCTCTAAATGGAAATAGTAAATCTGAGTTTGCAAATCATCTTTTGAATAATGATCACACTTTCGATAAAAAAAATCAGGTCTTAAAATACTTCACTCAGGATATAAAGCATCGCAAATAAATAATTTTGAAATTTTATAAATTAGAAAACATGTCAATATAAAATCAGATATAATTAATAAACAAAAAAAATATATAAATAATAATGAAAAATGCCATTACAAAGTGATAAGCTTCCAGAAGAAATCTTATTATTAAACGCTTGTTAATCGTAAGTAGTCAAATATTGTGAGCTGCATTTTTAAATATTCGCGCCATTCATTTGGTTCGTTTTTAAAGCGCCAGAGGTGCGCTCTGTCGGCCATCTATAGCTGTGAGTATCGGCCATTAAAGGAACGCGTGATTTTTTTATAAACGTCAAACATAATCACGTAACTGTGGATAATTTTCACTGTAATTTAATTAATCCAATAGATTATGAACTTTCTAAAACATATTTTCTTCGATATTATCCAAAAATTATATGAGCAGAAACGATGCTTTTGAAAAAATCTCGTATTATTGTGAGGCGATCCTATTTTAGTATGAAATCGTGTCTTAATTTTCAAGTTAGCTGAATTTACCCGAAACAGACTATTTTAATTTGACCAATCAGAGGGCCTACATCGTCCAGACGCTAGGACATTAATACTATCAGATGAATTCTTCTATGGAGGGTTTACCTTGTGTATTCAGTGTGACCTTCTTCTAGAGTAAATTAAACAAGTTAATTATTTTCGAAATCGAGACAATTGTATGTTGTTTTTCAATTGGAGCTTGTTGTTTAGCGATAGAAAGATGGTTTTTGAAGTCGCAGACATCTCGTTGAGGATTGCGAAAGTTATATATTGTTTTATTTATCTTTACGGTAAATTATACCCCTCTAATAGGGTTAACTCAACGCACTTGTGGTAAAAAAATATTTGTATACATACAGATGAATGGGAAACAGTTTTTTCGGCAAATCACACTTCTGATTAACTTATTTATACCATTAAATAATTGACCAAAAAAATTTACAAATAATAATTGTGCTTTTACCACCGTTTTGTCAGAAATTGTGGTTAAAGATATGAACAACTACACCAATACATTGAAAAATTGGGAGAATATACTTGAGAAAAATTATTATAATACAAAATTTCAATTTCATATCGTTAAAGTCATCCTGAAAAAAAATATTACTCGTAAATCGATCGCTCAAACCCAAATAAAGTCGGGTGGTAATAAGTTAATAATTTATCTGTTATTCGTTATGGCACAAATTTCATCTTAGTAAGTCATGGTTTAATTTCTCTCCTTTCATATTTTTTCCAGAATTTCGAATGCATATAATCTTTGCACAGATGTGTATTATTGACTCATATTAAGAACGAATAAGTATACTTGATGGAAGGAATAAACTTAAAAAAACAAATAGGTGGTACCCATTCCTACTCCATATTTCAACCAGTATAAATTTAATGTCCATTTCCGTTATTCTCTTTATTAACAAGTATCTCCTACGATAGTCTATTAAGACGGCATACATAGCGTAGTGTTGCACGCATTTGCCTTTGAGGCAGAAGTTATTTATTTATTTATTCAACTAATTTTGATGCATTTTGGTAATAATTATTAATTAATTAGTTGGCCAATGCATTAATTGCTTTAAAACTGTTGTTACATTAACGATGTTGCACATGGTTTCAGTGAACAAGATATTTCCAAAAAATGTAATACAAAGGGTGTCCTTGGATAAAGTGCACTAACTTTGTGAGGTGATTCTACAGGATAGTAGAAGTGAAGAAATTGAATAGCTTTTCGACTTTCCATTGTTTTTTTCACAAAAAAAATATTTTTTTTACCTCCACAGGTTTAGTGCATTCTACCACCGGATACCTTTTATATTTTATGCAATTTTTTCGTAAAAAGATAAAAATGTAAAAATAAAGGAAAAATTTACATTAAAAGAAATACCACAATAGTGGGAGACAACTATTCAAAATTGATATATTTAACCATACATGAAGTCAGAATTGAATTGACTTTCAATTTTCTTTTAGTTACCTCCCAGCATTAGATATCCGATTGGTAAAACCACAATCTTCCTTAGTGCGGTCCTTGTAAAGCATTATCTTTTAAAAAGTACTCAAAGAATAACTCAGAATTAGTGATTTCCACTGCTTGAGAACCCGTTGTGTATATTTTCCCTTTGTTGAGGCTTTTGGGGAAACAAAGCTCGACTTTCACGAGGAACCTAATCCAGAGTAAGAGAACAATCACACGAAGACTGAGCCTAACTCTTTTGTTATTAACTTCAGGTAGCTATTGTGCGGCCTCAACAATAAAATCGTACAATCGTTGCCGAATGCTTATAGAATTAATATCAACAAAGGCTCACGGAATTATAGCTAACCAACTGCTCATGTATAAATGATGTCCGTCGAATACCAAGCTTATGAGAATAATGGATAGAACTTTATGCTGCGTTGTTGCAAACAACCAGTATTTTAATCACAGTGTTTTTTTTTTGACTGTCTACTAAATCATTGGAAACTGATCGGTAAAGCGATATTATCTAATAAGTTAGTAAACTTGAAAAATTACAACATATGTCAAACATTTCAATAAACGAAAAACACATTTCTTATCTTCAAAATTAAAAGTTCATTGAATTTGAAGATCGATATTTAAATTCAACTCAACGACTTGTTAGTCGATGAATTTGAATGAATGATTTTACGTATTTTGCAGGAATATGCACATATTCTACAGGAGTACTTCACGCATACACCTATGTACCGACTTTCAAAATTAGTACCTGTGTTTAATAATTTCAATGTCGATAAACATTTCATTATGGTCTCTAATGTCAATAATAAGATCAATTATGTTATTAAACATGTAATACTTATCTGACCATTTCACCCGATATTATTTTCTTGTGATAACTATGTCGCTATGTTACAAGAAACGTTTTAAAATATCTATTGCACAACTGATGCTAGAACATGAAAATATTAATATAAGTCTTCGGTAATCTAGGGTTATAAATAAAAATAGATACGACGGTTAAAAATAATACAATGTGAAACTGGTGTGAGCCAGCGTTTCGCTGGGTCAGTTTTTACCCCTTCAGTGATTCCTTTGTTATGACTCTGCTCCAAATTTGGTAGCATCAAAATTTGTGGAAGTTTTTGCATTCGAAACTTGCATCCGTCGTTTTGCTATTTTTGTTGCTTCCTACTAACTAGACAAACGTGAAGTAAACTCGTAGTTCTGTGAACAGAAGATCGCGTCCAAAAAAGTGGTTTTCTAATTGTCTCTTATTTGATTGATCAAAACCAAGTTTGAATTTAAATTTTTCCAAAGAAATGTCAGCATCTCAATGATAATAAAATTCAATTTTTAAACTTTACTTCGGGCTGGTAGGTATTATACGAAAATACGTAATTCTTGTTGTGTTGTCGTTGTACTTTGTTTGGTTTCTCTCTCTTCTTTTCAATCCCGTGTTTTTGTAATCGAACATTATCTATTTTTACAAATGTATTAGTGGATCAGTAATTTCTTCTAAATTCCTACCTTGGCTGTGTGCCTAAGTGTATATCCCTGTCTGTTTCTTTTTTCTATTTCTTCCTGTTTGTTCTACTTAACCTCCCTTTTTCAATTTGTGCACTGTTTTGTATGTGAAACTTATAATTTTTATATTAAAATACCAATGTAAAATTGTACCTATTATCTACCACCTATGTATTGTATGTTCCTCTCGTCCTACATTGAGTTTTGGAACTCATTGGAATTGCTCTAGCGAGAAATAAAAATCATATTGATTATTCCGATTTGATAGCTCGTAGAAGGAAACATGATCATACAAACTCTGGCGGTATAAAAAGGTAGGACCCAGCAAGGTCACCTTTTTGAACTCGGAACCGAATCGTAATAAATTAACTAACTGATAGATGAAATGCCCAAATGGTCGAGTTAAAACAGGACTTCGCTACGCTCATTCAATTCATTCATAAATGTTACGTCATTCCCTTTAAATATCAGGAACCCAAATTCGTTTGATGTTTGGGGACAAATTTGGTCTCCTAATAATTAAAGGGTTAAAGGCGTTCTAACCGCAGAATGGGCTCAGAGGAAAAAAATGCAGAAACCCTTTTCGACCGATATGATTTAAGATTTTCACGGCTAAAAGTATTTTTGTTATTTGTTTTTGGGGTGTTATGCCGTGTTGCGCTAACTCCTTCTTTAGCCAACGTTTCGGACAGCATTGCAGAGTCCATCATCAAATAACACATCTGCCCTGATGATGGACACTGCAATGCTGTCCGAAACGTTGGCTAAAAAACGTTGGCTAGAAAAGGAGGAGGAGTAGTAGTATTTCAGTTAGAGAGTGTGTTCGCGCTTAGAAGCTGCAGACACGCATCTATTTAAGCTCCCAGATTTAAATTCTCCTGAAAGGGTAGTTCTTATACTAGTGTTCTTAAAGTGTGTCCTTATAAGTGAAATATGCCAAATTATGTGTTTTTTATGTTAAAATAATTGTATAGTGTAAATTCTGATAGATATGACATTTTCAAATATTGAATGTAAAAGTTTTATTCAAAAACTTTTAAGCAGACATAGTTTGTTGAATGGTGCAGTGCGAGTTCACAGATGCATGCCACATGTTTTCTGCTGGGACGGTGCGATGACCGATATAAGGGTACGTTGTATTTTTTGTGTGAACTTTCGAAATGGGTCGTAAGGGTCATAAATCATGATAAGATATACTTTGGACGAATTGTGTGCTTTACGACCCTTGCCAGTAAAAACAATATTAATAATGATAATGGCAGTGATAATGACAAAAACCATAGTAATAATGATAATTACAATAGTGTACTATTTCCCCGATGTAAGGGAAGAAAACGAGGGTGTAGAGCCGGGAGGAAAGTTAAGCTAGTTAAAATCTTGCGTTTAGCACAAACCAGGAATGCTCGTCCGCCTAAGTTTTTAACCGTTGCCGCCTGGAATGCGCGATCCATTGGAAACAAACACGATGATATTGTGGATCTGATACGTGACAAAGGTATTCACATTTTGGCGCTATCTGAGACTTGGCACGAAAATACAGACTCACTTTCAATCAAAAACCTTCGATCAAGCGGGTTCTCGGTTTATGAAGCTGCAAAGCCCATTAAAGATGATACAACGAACATTAATTTTACAAATCATGGGGGAGTTGCAATTGTAGCGCAAAGTGGTATTCGTTTAGACAGTATAGGGATACGTCAGATTTATACTACTTTTGAGTTCGTCAGTTGCAAGGCTTCTGCAAATGGTGCATCCCTCGTCATAATCTCCATCTACCGTCCCGGGTCGTGCGCACCGACTGCATTTTTTTTAATGAATTCAGGTCTCTCCTAGAATGCACCTCCAACTACAACTGTGATGTTATCATTTAAGGAGATGTAAATATTCACCTAGAAAAGAAAACTGAACTCATGTCCGAAAAATTCACCAAAATCCTGTGTGACTTCGGCTGCGAGCAGTGGGTAAACTCAGCTACTCATGATGCAGGAGGTACACTTGATGTAATCATTTCCCGAGTTGGGTCTCCCCCGAATAAAACTCACGTGACTGACATTGGACTATCGGATCATCGTCTCGTCACATCCGTGTTTGCCTTCGATCCTCCAAAATTGGAGTTTAAATCCGTTATCTCTAGAAATTGGAGAGAATTCGACTTCGAGGCATTTTGCAATGAACTGAAAATCTCACTGCTCTGTGATAAGGAAAAGTTTTGTAAATACCAGGTAGAAGAGTTAGTAATTCTTTATAATTCTACGCTACTGGCATTACTTGACAAAAATGCACCTTTCACAGAGAAGGTCTGCCGCATTCGAAATGGCTGCAAATGGTTCGATGCTGAATGTCTCAAGAATAAAAGGGAAATGCGAAAATTCGAGAGGTTGTACAGACGAAACCCGACTTTCAGCAATCGGCAACTTTGGATTGCGAAACAAAATGCTTACAAAGAAGAAGTAACGCAGAAAAAATCTAACTTTTGGTGTAAACAAATTGAGGCAGAAAAGGACCCTCGAAAACTGTGGCAAAATATAAAAACTTTATGTGGAGAGAGCAATATCAAGATTGATTCCTCTCTTGAAGCGGATAGTCTTGCGACATATTTTAGGAGTAAAGTCGAAAAAATTCGGGCTCTCGGTGGGGTAGGATTGCCTTCTGTCGCAGCAACAACTCCGCTCACTGGTAACTTCACTACTTTTGCAGCAGTAACTGAAGAAGATGTCGTACGTGCTGTGAAGTCTTGCCCAAACAAGCAATGCGCTCAAGACCCCATACCGACCTGGCTCTTAAAGAAATGTCTCCCGGATAAAGCACCTGTAATTACCGAAATTATCCGGAAGTCTCTTGTAAATTCACTTGTACCGGGATCACTTAAAAAATCAATTATAACTCCAATACTAAAAAAACAAAATTTTAATACTGATAATACAGATAATTACAGGCCAATATCCAACCTACCATTCCTATCAAAACTGCTTTAGAAAATCGTTGCCAAACAATTAGTGGGGTACTTGAACTCCTGCTGGTCAGCTCAGCTGGTCTGTTTGCCAAAAATCAATCCGCTTATCGACGGTTTCATTCAACGGAAACTGTTCTTTTGCGGGTTGTTTCAGACTTGATCATCGGGATGGAAGCAGGTAAGTTGGGTTTGATATCTGTTCTTGACATGAGTGCGGCATTTGACACAGTAGATCATATTATTTTACTAAATGTGCTTGAAACCGAATTTGGCGTTCGAGGTGATGCACTCCAATGGACATCGTACCTGTCTGGACGAGTAGCCTCAGTAACTTTCAATAAATGTACATCACCTGAAACTCCCATAGAATTTGGAGTTCCCCAGGGTTCTGTCCTAGGCCCCATTCTCTTCATTCTCTTTACGAATCGTCTTGAACGACTAATTCACTCAGCTGGCTTTGAATCACAAGGCTACGCAGATGATCGTTTGATTTTCAAGTTTTGTTCTCCGGACGAAAAAGACGTCCTTAAAAACCAGGTGGTTAGCCTCATTAACACAATCTCAAGTTGGATGTCTGTCAATAAACTTTAACTAAATCCCACAAAGACAGAATTTATGTGGATAGCTTCCCCTGGAAGGCAAGCTCTCCTTGACTTCAGTCCAATCCGTATTCAGGATACGGATATAATCCCTTCTGCAGAAATAAAATTTCTAGGTTTCACTATGGACAATATTCTTTCTCTTGAATCGCAAATTTCAAAAGCTGTGAGTTCTGGTTTTTTCCATTTAAGGCAGATAAAATCAATCAGGAGATGCCTTCCCTCTGATGGAGCAAAGTCACTCATAAATTCGTTCGTCGTCTCACGTATGGACTATTGCAATAGTGCATATGCCGGCCTACCTCAGAAACAAATCAATAGAATCCAGTCAGTTTTTAATGCTGCGGCAAGAATGATTTTTGGTGAATCTAAGTATTGCCGTATAACCCCACTTCTAAGGGATCGCCTTCACTGGCTTCGATGCCCTGAAAGAATAGAGTTTAAGATCTGCTTAATGACTTTCAAAGCATTGCAAGGAATGGCGCCAGCATATATATCGGAACTATGTATCCGACAAAACTTAAGCAATAGACAGCTTACTCTAAGGTCAGCAGATCTAGATATTAGTAATCGTCTAATCGAACTTTCTAGGTCAAATCGAGCTGTTTACTATGATCGTTCTTTTAGTGTAACAGGCCCTCTCATCTGGAATAGACTTCCCTCAGCTCTTACTAATCTCCAGAATTTGGCTGAATTTAAACGAGCTTTAAAAACAAAATTATTTAAAAAATCTTACCATTTATAAATTTTAAATTCTTTTCAATATTTTATAATAAGCCATATTCTAAAACTTCCGGTAATTGTTTGGTTTCGGTTGTCTCCTTATTGTACCTTTTTAGTTTCTGCTCAGAAAATTCTCATTTCTGAGCACAAACTGCCTCCTGTTTTATGTTATGTTTTAGTTTTAATATTCGTGTTTTGTCCTGTCCTACTGTTATTGTTATTCTAAGTTTTGTCATCACTTTGTATAAACAGTGTATTTAGTGTTATAATATTAGATCTGTATTGGGTAAGGCACAATGTAGGAATAATTTTAAGAACTATTAACACTGAATTACCATTTTTTTAAAGTTTGTTATACGAGTAGTTAAGCGCACTTGAAGTGAAATGACACTAAACTGCGCTATATAAATTCCATGTTATTATTATTATTATTATTAGCGCAACACGGCATAACACCCCAAAAACAAATAACAAAAATACCTTTTAGACCGCTCTACCATAAGGTATCAAAGACAGGAACTAAGTATACGTCACACATACGTCATATTCCATTGTTGTCTTTATTCGAAACAAAAATGTTTATGTGTAGTGTGTTCCCCGTATGTATGCTCATTCGAAGGACGATTCGTTGGTGTTAGTATCAAAGAAGGTCGTGCTTTTGATATAAATCACAAATTTAGCCACCAGAGCCATATGTTGGCTTTTTTCATGCGATTGTGAGATCAAAAAATAAAAACATTATGTATATCCAATAATCCAGTAATTGGCTTATAATTTTTAAAATGCATAAATAAAGCAGTTATTTGGATATTTGATATGGCTAAGGTAATCTCAATGGTTTGTATGGATTAGGCAGCAGCTTGGCCAATCTGAGCGAAAACTTACCATATTTCTGGTAGGTTTTTTTTAATAACAATTCAATAATTCGCTGTTTTTCTATTGTCTACCCTGAATCAAAACTCTGTGCAAGCCACTGCTTGCACGCCTTGATTATTTTACGGTATTCGTACTTTCACAGAACTAACAGTCTTAGGATCGTTTTTTTTTAACGAAATTTTTAAAAGGACATCCTTTCAAGAAGAACAGTATTTTCTTTCAACATTAGTTGCAAACAAATCTTCGGAAAGCATTTTACTGCAATTTTTAAGAAATCCAAAGAGAAAATGCAGTTTCAACACGATTCAGGTCATGATAAAACGACAAGGAAAAAGAATCCATTTATTTATTCGATTACAAGGTGTCTGCAACTTAGGTTCTATCACGTTAGGAAGCGATTCTATGCAATAGTACCCACAAAGAAAAAAAGAAAACTAAAACGGTTAAAAAAATTGTTTTTGTTATCCAAAAGTCAACCTAGCAAAGATAATATGCAGTGTAAGGTTGAACTTATATAAATTTAATTTAACACATGTTATATATTAACATCAAAATAATGCATTACATTTACTTTCGGTGTTTGCTCATTTATTATAATTGAATTCCATTGTTAAAACATGAAAGTGATAAAGGAAATTCAGTGGTCTCGTAATATTGAATCAACTTATTTTATATCGGTTATTGGCTGAGTTGGAATTACAACTGGATCCCAGCCGGAAGTCATGCATTCAATTCCTCGGCAGTCTAACACAAGGAACATGTTCCGCTTACTAGTTGTAAGAAATTTTCAAATTTTGTAAGGAAACCCAGGAAACTTCGTCTTTGAAATAGTAGAACCTCATTCTCGATCATCAATTTGATGTTGTCACCTGTTTTCCTACAACAATACAAAACTAAAAAGAAGTCATAATGATTTTTAACAGAATATTAATGTACTAACATTGATGAAGAATGATTCGAGATAGTCACGTTGTGGTTTCTACTCTTTTTTCCAAAGACATTTTTAACATAAAATTTGAATTTCAGTTATATTTTGAAAGGAATTGGGTTGACTTTAATACCTACTGAGATCTTACTTAGCGGTTAGAAGTTTAAATCCGTACGAATTATAGTTACTCAATGCAAAAGCACTAAAGCCCTTTACATTTCGTACTTTAAATTTATTACAAATAAATCCTTTCTCGAAACACACAGAAGAAATGCATGAATAGAATTATACTTTGAACAATTTATTTTATCATTTTGTGAGGTTAATCTTGTTTTGGTTTTATTTCTGTAGCAAATGAAAGTCTAAATTAGATAAAACGATATTAATGATACTAAAATATGATTTTTTAATTCAAAAAAACAGAATTGAAGCCAAATTTAATGTTTGCGGTGAATTAATCCGATTAAAATTCATGATTTAATTTTATGAAGAATTTATTTACCCAATCCTGCTTATTTGTATAAACTGCACAGCCAGCTTGTATCACATAGTTATGACTTATTTATATATTTATTCAAGCTTATTTTAAAATATTTATTTAAATCTCAAAGAAAATAATCTAGTTTCAGTACTCGAATTAAAATGTCTGTATTTATTATATAGATAATATAGGCGTTACGTTATAACGTAAAGACAGTTCACGGAAAAGGTTTTTTGTTGTTTTTTTCCTACTTACTGAAAGTTCTAATAAAAGTTCCACTTTTTAACTAAATAAAATAGATTAATAATAATATTAGGCTCATTTACATAGCGCATTTTTCGTGAAAAATCACCTCCAGAGCGCCGTAATGTATTTGTTTATGTACCTTGCTTTTTAGACACCATTAAAATGTGTCAGTTAAGCAGTCAATAATTCATTGCTTAAAAATTTCTAGTTCTACTGCATTTCGGATACCTACTTATAAATGTACATTTTTTATAAACGTTGCCTTTTTTTACAAATCAATCTTAATTTATTTGTTTTTCTCAAACATAACAACGGAAAGTGGCTATGAACGGTTCTTAAATATGTCAATTTACTTATTTTCAGAAAAGATAAGGAAAAACCCTAAATAAATGAATATATATTTAATAATAATAAAAATATCAAACAAAGGCTACAGAAAAAGCAAAACACGTGGGACGTTTAATATTGCGGTATAAATGAAGCCCTTAAAGCGTAAAAGCTATTTAAACCCGTTGAGAAAGCCATTACAATTAATATGAAGGGGGCAGATAATTGAAATAGCAACGCGTATTAAAGAATCTTGAAAGAATGTTTCAACAGAATACCATAAAATAATTCCACGATAGGTAGATTCTAGAGAGAATATTTTTTTACCCTGAAATGGCGAGCTATATTCAAAATCATTCCCGTGGTTTTTACCCAAAACTGTTTAATTTTCTAAAAATTGAAGTAATGATAAATTTTCCATCGATGATCTAGTATTACTAATTCATTGAGATTTTGTACAATTGGAGTTGCGATTTTATTAGGATTCTTTGAAGAAAGCTTCGGTTATTTCAGAGGTTTTTTTGTTTTATTTCAAACATGAAATCTCTTGGGACGCAAAGCTAAACAAATGACCTATTTTTTGTAACCTAACATGCGCAGGACTCGAGAAATGACTATTTTAGTCAGCAATTGTGAAAAAAAAATGGTTTAGCTTTGCAGTACCAACTACAGTGTTGAAATAAGTCTACTTTGTCAACTTGAGATATTCTTAACTACTAACTGTAGGCGGAAGTTTTTTTATGAAATTTATGCCAATAGTTTGCCAACATAAAAGCATTTCGTTATAGTACATTCAATTATCCTATGAATACAAAATATTTCAAATCGGACTATTTAGTAGAATTATACTTGAACACTTTACAAAAATATAAATAATTGTACCCAGTAAAAGCGTTTTTTCCTGAGGATCAGAACGATGAAAACATTCCATATACCAGATAAAAACTATACTCAAGTTAGAAAGTAACCAACAACAAAATCACCAGATGACAAGATCTGGACAGTTGATAAATTAAACTATCGATACATTAAATTTTCCATAATTTTCATGTAAACTCAACTGATTCGTTTTGTAATAGAAAAAAAAATAACTGAAAACAACTTTTTCTTTAACTTATTTTGAAGATTATACCCGTTCATGTAATATATCATTGAAGAAGAACATTATTATTATTATTATTTGTTTAAAAAAGAAAGACAAACATTCCCGGGTTACGAATAACCTGACAATATTTGAAAATCTCCTACTACCACCACAGAAAGCCGAAAATGTTGCTTGTGTTGTGATGGAGGACTTAGCCAGCCGAGTAATTGAACACGCTACACCTGGGTGGGACCCAAACGCGATGTCAACTCGGCCACCGACCGGTCAATAACCTAACATAAATCTTATAAATCTAAACGAAACATGAAACAGAACAAGACACCGAAAAACATAAGGGTTACATCTAGGAATCGAACCCATAATTCTGAATTTGAAATATTATATCGACAAATATGACGTTTAATAAATAGGTTCCAATGGTTGAGTGGTTTAAGACGCCTGTCCCGGTAAGATCTTTTTATTTTTCTGTGTCTTGTTCTGTTTCATGTTTCGTTTTGATTTACTATTATCTTATTCTTCAAAGATAAAAATAACTGTTTTAAATGCATTTTCATAAAATCATCTTATTGATTAACGTTGCATCAGTTTTAAAATAAACATTTGGCTGCTGTTTTGTTTTCTTCTTGTAACTCCGAAAATTTAGTTGCAACGGAAGTGATCAACTTTTTTTCAACTGAATTATAATGAGACGTTGATTTATAGAGTCCTTCTACTCCCGAGTGTTTTACTTCTACAAGACAATATATTATGCTTACAATGTGACACTCTCTGAGCTATGATTAAGGTCCCTTTATTTTTAATGAACCACCGAAACCAGACTTAGTTGTTGACAAGTTGTTGAAGTAAAAGGGATATGGAAAAAGCTCTATCTTATTATTCGATTTCTTCTGATTTTACATAATATATTTTTTGATCGGTGGTTGAAAACACGATTTGTTTTTGAAGTTTCAGGGTAGCGCTTGACAATGTACGGGTTTTTCTTAACTGCTTTTGTAGTGTTATTGGTATTTAAAATTATTGATTTATCAATTGACAGCTTATTTGCATTATAATTGATATTTGCATTCCTAAAAGATTAATTTTTGAAGCAAACTTTCTGTTTAAATGGTAACCTTTTGTCAAAAATTGTTGAACTTTATAACAACATTAATGGGGCTGTACTCTGTACGCATCATGGCTTGGCCTATTTATATCGCTTGCTATACAATCCCAATAGGAATATATGGCGTGTGATAGGCCAAATAGGCCAACCCAATAGAATATAGCTCGCTTATAATATGTTTTATTTTTTTTTTTTTTAAATCCTTCCTTGATTTGTTTGTTTATTTTTATTTTTTTTACCTCAAAACAATGTTTTATGCATTTATGTTGCTACGCGTGGAGCGATGGTAGTGAAGATAACATCGCTCAATATATCAATTTTTGCGATCTTATACTTTTAACAATTTTACGCATAAAATTGCTCACACAATTTGATTTTTTTTTTTCCTATAATATTTCAAACATTGTGGTGCAACTATACAGCGGTTTCGTAACGAAGCACTACATTTATTGTATTATCTTTATCCCTATTAAAAGGGGGTGGGATAGACCCTGTCCATGCAGATCACCTGGAAAATGCACACCAGAGCGTACTTCTTGCAACCTGCCCGCAACTCCCCCAATGACATGCGCAGGCCTGAGGAGTGACACCCTTACGCCTCTCATCCGGCAACACGACGCTCAGTTTTTCCTCAGGGTCTTCGAGAATTTTGCCCTTTCCCACACTAACATTTCGTCAAGGCACAATTGAGAAGACGGTTAAAAGGTGCGGACGTTGGATATCGTTACAGGAATTATTTTTTTCTTCTCTTTTGAAATTTTTTTATTTTTTACTATTATTACTGTAAATATGTGTTTTAATTTTTTTCTAAACTTTTAGGGTTTAACCAAAATGATTTTTTTGAAATGTTCTAGCTTTTATTTTACATTTATTGTTACTTAAACTATTTATTTGTATTCTAATGTTATCTTCTGGTAAATTCTTCAATGGAGTGCTGTTTCAATTTTTCTTTACTGGTTTTGTTTATTGCAATGTAAGTATTTGCATACTACTCATTAATCCCGTATACACGGATTTTAGAGGGTCTAGACTCGTTCAAAATAAAAGTAGTTTTGTTTAACAATAAAAATTAGAATCTTGGCGTGTGCGGTGAAGAAAAAAAACATATTTTTCCTTATAACGCCATTGGGAAAGTTGTGGGGTCCCTCTAAAGCGCGCTTATAGCGTGGATTGTCACAGGATTAAATCTAACTATATAAAGATAAACATCGCGATCAACCTTACGGCAGTACAACGATGTCTTTTAGTTTTTATGCTGTGTGATACTTCACAAGAGCGCCTTTGTCTGTATAGCGTGAAGACAGGGAACTACGAAGCAACCCGGTTGGGCTGTTTTGTGAGGCAGGTTAAGCTAGGAGCTTTAGGAAGTGATTTATAAATGCCAGTCTTGAAGAGGACCGGATTGTATAAATGAGGAAAGACAGACGACAGTTACGCAGATGACAGTACAGTTCATGATAGCTTTTTGTTTGACAGGCCCCCAAAGGGCACACAAACTCCAACAGCTCGGAGGGCTTTGAAGCAGAGAATGGACGGTTATCTCGAGAGTATTTCCTCCTGGGGTAAAAATAATCTCGTCGAATTTAATGTTTCAAAGACCCAATCCTGTCTGATTACGTCTAAAAGGGATCCAAATGATAATCTAGTCTCCTTCAACGGAAGCAATCTTCCGAACAGGCCTTCCATTGATATGCTTGGTGTAACTATAAGTGACCAGCTCAGGTACGGGGGCTCCATCGAAGCCAGAGTAAAGTTGGCCTCTCAGAAGCTGGGCGTACTGTAAAGGGCCCGCAGATTCTTTAATAGTACATAACTGCTGACCCTGTACAAATCGCAAGTGCGCCCTTCTGTCGAATTTGGCAGCCATCTCTGGTCCAGAACCCCAAAATACCTGAAAAAAACCCTTGACTCTGTGCAGAAACGGGCGGTCCGTTTGATAGATTCCCCAATCGATTATATTGATTTAAAAATGAATAAATAAGTTTGATTACACCTAATACTTTTTACTATCGTGGTACGAAAACACGCAAAGATAGGCAGGAAAACACTTTCTTCGAGTTTTTTTCACATCGATTTATATTAATAAAATATAAATACAAAAGGGAATAATAATCAGCCGCATCTAAAATGTACTGTGATCTCTAAAACTACTGAGCTCAAACAAAGGGTTAACTTCCGTTAGTTTGTGGGTGCTTTTTTTACCTATTAGCTCTACTATATTCCTCTGTTAAGATCAGAGTAAAGGTCTATTTTCCCATAAAAACAGTAGGTATTCTACCTACCACTTCTCACAGACTACTGTAAATTTTCGGTGTATCTACTCTTTTGAACTAAAAAAATACAAAGAAACATAATAAACCATTGACCTTACTAAGGCTATTCTCTCACGCTTTGATTTGAGTGTGAAATACATTTTTCTTTAACTACCACTAATTTAAAAAGGACGTTACATGAACAATAGAAACATATTTACAGTGTAGCCTACAAACGCATTAGAATTTTTTTTATTTCATTACTTATTATGTGTTAATATTAACGTTGCCTTGGTCAAAAGCATCCTTGAAATTACTACACCGCCAGTGGGTCATAAAGTCGGGCTCTTTCTTTAGAGCTAATGCAATACATTTTTGGGAAATTTTAAATAAATTAATTAAAATCAAGGACTTCGGAAAGTAGATAATTAAGAGTATTGGTCAATGCAAACGAATTAACTCTTTAATATAAATTTTACCATGAAAAATAATTTTCAATCCTAGAATTCGTGACACCGTTGAAGAACATTGTGTTTATAAAATACCAGGATGTTAGATAACTTATTTTATTTGTGATTTTACTTGTTTGCAGGTGTGGGGAATAATATAATTTTGCATGCATTCTAGAATTAACACATAGTTTTTTATTTTATTTTATTTAAATTAAAATGACGCAACAAAGTGTTTTGGATTTTGGGCAGCAGTGTAGATTTTGAAACACGTTTTTTAATAAGGGCCAAAATCTTACATTACATTGTTTTCACTTTATACAATATTATTATTATGTATTTGTCACCAACGAACGGGCAGTTGCCTTGTATGATGATTCAGTATAACAATGTCTTGTAAATGTAAAAAAAAACCATGAATTTTATAAATAAATAAAGTGCACTTACATTTTTTTAAGCTTCCGATTTTATTGTCCGGGTTAAATCTTCCCCTTAGGAAAAACTAAACCCTTCCACACACTTTTCCATAAATGATCATCTAGTCAATCAACATTATGTAAGTGCATTATATAAGCAAAATAAATACAAAACAATACAAGAACAACACGTCAAGTCACAGGAGATCAAATGGGAAAATAATTCACCGACTCCAGATATTTTCATATCAGAGGGTTCGGCTCGGTAGAACTTCTAACAGGGCCTATAAATCCTACTGATCCCTCAACATAAATATTTAAAAAATCTTTCGTTATCCTACATGTATTCAAAATGACCGACTTTTGCATCTTTATATATAATTTTTTTGATAGAGCTAATACGCCTAAATTTTTAATGAGAGAGCTAGGTATAATGCCAGTAGCCGAAATAACGAATGGTAATATTTTTGTAGTCTGAGAATGCCAAATTCTTTTTATTTCATTTCCTAAATCTGTGTATTTTCTTATTTTTTCATTAACAGATTTTTGAATATTACAGGAATTTGGAATAAAAACAAAATAATGAATAAATTTATATTAGCAGATAAAATATTATTTTATTTTTGTGTTGGATTACAAATAATGATGAGATTGAAAATAAAATGCTCACTTTCATTTTCAACTATCATTGACCTAAAAATCAGATGATTTCTGAATTATATGAAAATTTTGGCTGGAATTTTTTTTTTCTTTTTTAGGCTGCTTTTCTTGAATGCTTGTCCTTTTCTCAAGGAAAAAGCCGATCTAAAATATATTATAATAAAAATTCATCTTGATGAGAATTTATATCGGCAGATAAGTATTAATTATCTATGATTGCATGTTTCTTAATGTTTTTTTATTAATATAATTACCTACCAACATAATAGCTTGAACTGTCTCCCCTCATATGAACAACACTGTTGTTTGTATCTAAAAGCAGCGTGCGCATAAACGTATCTCATAGTCACTAGGGCTTGTGGTGTTTAGCAGAAGTTGGTACTAGCGATTTCGATGATTAAGAGACATCCATTCTGTTCCACTTGCTCAAAATCCTCAGCCATCATTTTCTCGTTTTCCCGCAATCATTTCTTCAACATTTAGACTTTTTATTGCAAGGATGTCACAAAGATATCTAGTTTTTCCTAGTCATTATCGTGATAATAGATTCTTCTATATTATGCAGCGTGTTATGAAGTACATTGCCTCATTAGCCGTACGATCCATCAAGATTCGTACAACATTCGTTTAATGAGGCGAAAATGGCAAAAATCAAGAGTGTCCCATCTTGACATTCTTTTTGTATATTTTTATTTTGTAGGTACGTAAGCATACTTTATTTTATTAGATCGATTATCAACAGTACATTACACAACATAATTCAACTGCGCATATGTACCAGTGTGACATTTTTACTTTTATTCTTGATTTGAAATTTGCGTTGGGTTTGATTTACGTTTGAAGGCCATTTAAAAAAAATCTATAATACGTACCAATAATATAAAATTTTGATAAAAAATCATTTTAGAAATTATATTATTTTACCTCATGATTTTTCACTAGTCTGCGTAAATATTATTATTTATTATAGCGTCAAATTGTTATTGTTCCATTATTTAATGGTTTCCGCTGATTTATATATTGATTTATTAACTATTTTTAAT
This sequence comes from Hesperophylax consimilis, assembly GCF_061612785.1. NCBI lineage: Eukaryota > Metazoa > Arthropoda > Insecta > Trichoptera > Limnephilidae > Hesperophylax > Hesperophylax consimilis. Next base: position 4,804,682 of record NC_142838.1, on the reverse strand, counting down.
AAAATAATTGCATGAATATTCTTCAGGGGATATCTAAACCAAAAGCGTAAATTGGCTGTAATGAAAAATTGTCGTCATTGTTTTGCGTTCGAAAAATAAATAATAACTGCCACAGTCTCCCCAGGGCCCAATTAGTGCGGCATCCAATCAGTGAACAGTGAACAGTCACCGCCTGGAATGAATTTCCGTTTCGTACAAATATTAACGTAAAATATTTTATTATTATAGTTTTTTAATGTGACACCGTATAAAAGTCCCTATTGTCCGGTAGGAAACAAAGGCAATTCCAATTTATGAATATTGCACAGCTGAAAACAGGAAAAAAGTGAAAAGTTAAAAAATACCCTACCATTGATCTGTTTTCTGATCTGTGTCAACTACTGATAAAACCTTTCGATTCCTTAAAAGCTTAAAATGATTTTCACTTTGCATTTTAAAAAAAAACGCGAAAATATTGTCAGGCTTCATTATTTTATTTTACGATGATTTATTTCACTTTTATTCCAGCAAACTTAAGAAGCTTATAATAAAAAAAAATATATTTTTTAAATTAACTAGTTTAATTTGTACCCCTAATGATGCTTGAGTTGAGCGAAACCGAGTTGGTATTAATAAGATTAATCAATAGTGATTTGAAATAAAGTTTTGGTATAAATCTAGACTTGAAAATCGTTTGAAGGTATTTTAAAATGTAGGCGTAAATAAAATAAATGTTTTTGTATCAAATTTAATTTCTTTTAAAGTTTATTTTTGTTTAGGATTATTCAGTTGGGTAAGTGAGATTCAAATCTCTGTTAAATGAGAATAGTGTAGTTGTAAAATTAAAATTATTTTTACAAACTCGCATAACCTTTGTTATAATTTATAACAAACCTCTTAAGTTCGGAATGTTTCCCGAAATATAGAAAATAGCTTATATTATGTTACTCCGATTTTCAAATCAGGAAATGTCTCTTATTTTGGCAAAATGTTAGAATCGTTAATCTATAAACTTACTTAAGCCAAATAATTAGTCAACGGAAATTGAGATTTCGTAAAAAGACGGTTCTATCGCTGGGAAAATTTTAGAACGAGAAGAAATATCCGTTCCACTGTAAGCTGCATACCATGCCCACCTAGCGATGTCTATAGTATGGGTCAGATGTTAAATTCTCGGTTCCAACTTTTTTCTTAAAATAAGTTAATTTTATCATATTCTGATCATTATTTCTGTGAATGAATTTATTTATTTATCGTTTCTTTACATTGTATCTTTTTTTAAAGTTATAATTTTTAACCTCACTAAGACAAGCCTGTGTTGAGGTTAATAATTTTACAAAATATTTAAAAAAATTGTACAAAGATTATAAGAGATTTAAAATAGTACAAATATTTAAAAAAAAAAAAATTCAAATATTAAGATAACAATATTGTTACATTGACGTTTCTGCGAATTGGATGCCTACATGGTACCTATCAGCATATTCATTACAATATAATGCTGTAAACATGTAGGGTGACCATGATATTTAATTGCAATAAAAATGTAACATACTATTATTTTTTTAAAACAGAGAAGAAAGAAAGAGAAAAAAAAATTACATTAAAAAGAAAAGGATGAAAAAATTAACTTATTAAAAATATAATGCCACAATAAATGAATAAAATATATTTTTAATGTTGTATCAAAACATATAAGTCGTAGATTTTGTTTTCATTTACAATGTTCCTTAACAAATAAGTCATGTATTTCTCAAAAACGATGCTTAAATCATAATAGTAAAAATATATTTATTCATTAATATTTTTTTCGTTAGACACTTAAAACTGCCTCCTGAAAAGTAATAAAAAAGCAAAAGTAACCCTGTACATAGATATTATGTATTTACATAATTTAAAAATATTATTTTTGGTTTCATTAATTTATTGTCAAAGCGTTTTAGTGAGCTAGTAACATTTTATTAAATGAATTTAAATACTCAACTTTTGAGATATATTGCGTTTCTGAATTCATAAGTTGAAAAAATTCGCACAACCTAATATTTTGTGATAGCTTAAAGATTTTTTCTAAATTCATCGAATCTCTTGTAATCTAGTATTTTTACCTCTCTGTTCACCTTCCTCTTGCAATTATTATTTTGTTTAGTTTTTTATATTTTCTTTGGTTTGAAATATTGTTGCACACCGGTTGATATTTTTATTGGGTATCTAATTTCAAAATATGATCTAAATGGTGTTAGAAAGAGAAAACACCAAGCTTTATATTAAATCGAAAATTTAACCAAGGAAAAATTAAAATGCACAACTTAATGAAACCAATGTTTCCGACCACAATTTAGAAAAAAATTATAAACGGGTAGACAAGAATATTATTGTGTGAAGATTAGAATTTTTGTAAGTGAAGTTATGGAGGAATAAAAAATTAAAAATTATAAATTTAAAAAAAAAATTTAAAATAAGTTTCAAAGCAAAATTTATAGTTTAACGCGTAAAGTTCCAAAGTGAAAGGTTAGAGATTGAAGGTAAGTGAAAAGTTCATAAATATAAAATAAATACTAATTATTTCCAATGTGAATTTATAATTTAAAACTAATTACACATAATATAAGTTCCCTAAAGACCCAGCTTTAATTTATTCCACCTATCCCATCCCAAAACATCCCCAGGGTTGGAAAAGGACCTCTGCACTCACTGAAAATAATTATATGCAATGTTATAATTACAACGTGTGAATGGAATAACTTAATTAATGTGCATGTTTATGAATAACCCACGTGTTAAATCTATTAAATATGGTCGACCTCCCACAGAAGCGTCCACAAATGTTCCACCGGTTGTTGGCGGAATAAATTATTAGTAACTTTGAACACGGATACGGCTTGTTAATGCACATTTACCACTTACCTGAACAACTGATGCCTCACTAAATGTTTATCATGTGCTGTTAATCAGGTCTAGGTATCATACAATGGGCAATCTTGGCTGTTGGCTGAGGATTGGATGGTTATTTAGGCCGTGTCTTGATTATTTAGGCCAAAATCTCGCGTGAGGGTTCCAGACTTTTGTGACCCAGTCTGGAAGTTCAAGATACTGAGCTTAGGAAGCAAAACGTATTTTTAAGCCATCCAGGTAGAATGATAAATATGTACCACGAAAACTATCAGTCTCAACTGAAATCTCTCTAACCCTCATAATATATATATGAGTAAAATTAAATCGCCTCGAATCCTTTTGGAAAATAATTAATCCATTAACATTATTGGAAACATACAAATTTTGGCCCGTATGAAATTTTCTTGCTAGTATAATTATTCCTTATTCTAATTCTAATATTCTTCAATGCTAATTTGCTATGAAATTTTCGAAACAGATGAATGTGTGTATTGAAGTGGGTATCTACAATCAGATAATTTTAAAATCATTGATTTTTTATTTGAAATGTGTATTTCTTTTCCTTAGCGGAAGACACCAGAGCATTTGGAATTGAAAAGTTGTTTGAAATGGCTTTCGCCGTGTTTGGTGACCTGATCTGAATACCCAAGTACTTCTCCACCTTCCTCTTCCCCATCTCCTTCCCCTCCTTGCTACCTTCAGCCTCACAACATACCCAAAGACGGCTGTGATCAGTTAGGACTCTTGAAAGTTTCTGAAATGATAACATTTTATTTTGAAAGGCACGATCCTGATGAAAATATTTTTTACATACTTTCAGCTTTATAAATTCGACAATTATAATGCACCGTGATTTTTCACGGGTCTGTGCTAGTATTTAAATGATAAATGTAATTTTGAAAACTATGCAACATTTGTGAAACTATTACTTTAGAATTGAATTGGTGTTTTAATTTTCATAAAAATGAGCATTTCCTACTAATTTTTTTTTTCTATTTTAAACAGAAGAAATTTGATCTAACAAGTTAGTTTATGACAACAAACTATTTGCTTATTTACCCTATTTATAATGCGGTTTTAAATTATTTGGCGATATGTCGCAAGTAACTCGACAGCATTAAAAGGCGTCTGGCCTTATTTTTTGACTTTTGATGCATAATGCAAAAAACAGACTGTACTAAAATTGCAAGATTTATAAAGGGGGAGGTTGAAAAGAGTGCTCATTATCGTGACCAGTGCATTCACTGGTCATTTATAGTGAGACTTTCTATCTAATAACTGGTAAAAACAGCAAATAACATGAGTCACAAGGGAAGATTTCTATGATATCAGTTTTTTTAGTACTTCTTGGAATCATTTCAAGAGCTATCATAAAAAAAATCTAAGCACCACGAAATTAATTGCTCGATTAAGCTCGATTTAATTATAAGGTTCTGCTGTGACGTTCAAAATGTAAATTGAATTATGCAAGTAAAAAAACATTTGAAAAATGTTTCCTTCAAGATATACCCAGAAATGAATGAAAAAAATGTGACATGATTTAAATAAAAAAATTTATCGCCAGCAAGAGCCGAGCGCTTTCCACGAATAATTAATTGCTAATTACTCACCGCCAAGAATTGCGTAAAATGAATCTGTAGCTACCTACACAATTTTCAAAGGAAGTTTTCTTGACGATTAGTAATAATAATAAACCTTACCCTTAAAAATGAAGAAAATCTCTTATTCAATCTGATGCAAAGGTCGAAAGTTAGCAATATTCATTAGACGGGCACATAATTAGCTCGCAACGTTTCAATTCGTCCATAATGTTTTGCCTGTAATATGATATTGGAGCAGCCATTCCCATCTATAAGCCGGAATACTTAACAGGATTAGCTATGGCTCATGAAGTTTTATGACTCGCACTAAAGAACACGGCTTCCGTGAACCCAAGATTTTCAATACATTTTTCACTTTGATCTGGAAAACATTTTACCCAAGTTTTAATGAAACAGTCTAATTTAACATGAAGAAATTGGAAATGATTTATTTTGCGAAAAGTAACATAATTTTTGATGGACTAAAGAATATGTTTGGTATTATTAATATTTATTTATTTATTTGGATACTGTTCATTGTTAAACAAAGGGCGCTGTTATAGCAGGTATAATCTTATCGAAGGAAGCAAACACTTCGTGATGTGACATAATATATTAAATGAAAAAAGTACACTTTGTAAAACACCACTTTTATTATGAATTAATATTAACAGCCAACCAGGTTTCGCTTAGCTCAAGCTTCGTCAGGGCTTATTATGTCAACTATCAAGTTGATTAACTATCAAGTGGTGTTTTACAAAGTGTATTTTTTTCATTTAATAGGTATAATCTTTTTTATTATTCCAATCATTTCATACATAATAACTTGTGGATCCAGCGCCTCTAACTTCTTCCACCATCACTACTGTATTCCATAATGTTAACTTTAATTCGGCTCCGTATCTCATTTCGTTGTAGAGATATTGCGATAAGTATTCCTCGGGCGTCCCTACCTTCTAACCCTACTTCTTCTACCACTTAAATATCTCTAAAAAACTAGGACGGGATCGAACTTCTAGTTTGAGTTATATTGATTAGTGAGTTTTTGTTTTATGTCGCGTAAAATACAGTTTAAAATATCAATATGGTAATAATTTAAGTTAAATGAATATGTGGATCTGTAGATAAATGAGTTTTGTTTTGAATTGGTCTTGCAAAGAGGGAGATTATAAGTAAGCGACTGTCTGCTGTTGCCATTATGAACATGGAATAATAGGCGTTCAAGAAGATCAGGACTATCGATTAAATTATGTGTAATTTTAAATAATATTACCGAATCTGCTATTTTTCTTCGGCAAATCTAAGTCTGTTTATTGAAAAACTTTGCAGATTCTTCATTACTAATATGAGATCGGAAAGAACGGAAATTAAGGCACCTAAAAATCTATCTTGAACACTTTCAATTCTATTTTTATGTATTGCACAGCCTGGGTTCCACACTTGTGATGCGTATTCAAGGATACTAAAAACGTATAAGAAATACTTCTATAGGGGAATATATGACGCAAATGTGAATTGTAGAAGAAGTCTGGGACGCCCTCTCTACCTCCTCATTGTTCTTGTATCTACTCATTGTTCTATATTTACTTAATACTTTTAGCATAACATAGGCCATACATACTATTTGAGTAAGTAAGAAGTATTCAACTATTTGCTTAGATAAATGAACAAAGATAGGAACTATTATGACCCGAATGTTAAATACATGCACGACCAAGTGAGTCAAATAATTCACTCGGGCCATTTAAAAAGTCAAAATAAGAGAAGATTATGAATGAAATGTATGAATGTGAATAAAGCAAGAAATGTGTGCCAAGACCGAGTTGTTTGGTGGTCTGTTAACCCTGCGAGTGTTGATTAGTAAGCTATTTAGTCTATTCGTCACTGAACCAAGTGAATACATTTTTCATATTTCAGTTTGTGTTACTTATTTCTGGTTATTCTCTGAACAAAGAAAGATGACGAAGATCTTTCCTTTTGCCGGGTAAAATCAGCAATGTGAGTTAAATAGCCATTATATTTGTGTATATAAATGGGTCACAAATTGAACTGAAGACTTTGAGTTATACTTTCTTTACATTTTGTAACCATAGAGAATATAATACATCAATGTTTGCAACTCATCCTGTTCACTTCATAGGAGGGACGAAGTCTAGGGCTAACGATTTCATTTGTGTTACGTTTGAACGTAACTTTTGGTTTCAAGGATTGACGGTGAACTTTATAACATTACTTTTGGCTTCAGAGATTGACGGTGAACTTTAGAACATTACTTTTGGCTTCAGAGATTGACGGTGAACTTTTGAACGTGTCTTTTGGCTTCAGGGATTGACGGTGAACTTTAGAACATTACTTTTGGCTTCAGAGATTGACGGTGAACTTTAGAACATTACTTTTGGCTTCAGAGATTGACAGTGAACTTTAGAACATTACTTTTGGCTTCAGAGATTGACGGTGAACTTTTGAACGTGTCTTTTGGCTTCAGGGATTGACGGTGAACTTTTACGATAAAAACTCATTTTGTCCTATTTTGCGTACTAAATAAATAATATTTTCGCTCGGTTAGATGGGTTCTTACTTACATGTATTGCATAAGTTTGGCATGGAAACCGCAGTCAATATTCTTGATATCCTTACTTGGAGAAACTTTTCATTTAGTGCAAGTTTTTCAATAACTTCCAAACGAGTGAGTATGGTTATCAAATAAAAATGTTGTCGTATGCCGAGGCGGGTAACTTTGTTAAGGAGCAAAATAAGCTGACGCAAAACTTCTATTAATTTAAGGCAACTTGGTGCTGCTTTGTGAAAATTCGACGACGTTATTGGTATTTTCACGTGAAAGTTTACTTTGTCGAGGGCATCGATATTCATTCATAAGGTGGTCTTTTGAAAACCAAATTCTAGGTTGATTTACCTATTTATCGCATTGATATAATATTGCCAGTGATGAGACTCTCAAGGAAGACACTGTGTTTTTACTTACCACAAGTACAGTGAGGGATCTAAAGCATCCTGTTTCCTTTTGGGTGGAAGACGAAAGAAGTCTTATAGTTTCAGGTTTTCAATTCAGCTGACTTTAGTAACCATTGTGATAAGAAGTACAAATACTTTACTGGTTTTGTACAACGATCTTTGTCGGTTTCATAATAAATCATAATAGACTGTTCTACGTATCTTCCACTAAACATTAACCCTATTATAAACGTGTTTTACTATAAACGGTTGTTTATCAGTTGTGTTAAATTTTAAACACGTTTATTAGTAAGGGCCTAATCACATTTTCCAAGTTCTGTATTTATAAAATGTTTGTTGGTCAACAGATCATCATTTGCCATACTTTATTCATAAATAGGTACAAATATGGCATGCTAAGTAGGTACGTACGCATATTTATCAGTACTGAATTCTGGTTAGATAATCTGGCATCACAAGTCACCTGAAATAATGTATACTTTTTGACAATATAATGGACTAGCGTGTAAAATTGCAGGATATTATATTCACTTGTTAAAATGGCCGTTAAAAATATTACCTGTCTGAACAACATTCAGTTCCCATTTTGGTAATGACACTGAAATTCAATGCATATAGAGTTCTATAGTGCGTTAAACCAGAATTACAGACAGACAGAAAACGAGTATTTTTAATTTGTATTTAGAACGACATGGAGGACTTCGAACTACAACCTTCATTCCCTTGTTTTGGCTTCGTTTTCCACTCAACTCACAACCATAAATCTTCTAGCGACACATTCCCATATTTTCTCTACATTGTTAGTGATCGTTTCTGAAATACACCATAAAATGTTATTTTGCTACAATGTAGGGCACCGCTATTGTATTCAATTTCAATGCTTGTCGCGTTTCCAGCACGAAACAGGTCCTCATCTTTTGAATAACATTTCCACGGAAAATCTTACGAAACTTCTCAATTTAAAAAAATGATAAACATATAAATTTAATTAAACTTCCAGCCACGAAAAGAAGAACAACATGTTTTTACGATGTTACCTGATAAATAAAATAAAATAACTTTATTCTTTTTGGTATAAAAATACGCTTCTCCTTTTAGGTAGAAATATTTTTTTTATTAAGTTTCTATTCTTCAAAAGTTTTATAATACAAGAAATCGTGTTTATTTCTCAAAAGCGCCCGCTTCTGTACAAACCATAAACTTTTTGTAACTTTTTTACATTGACAACAAATACAAAGTTCCGCCTTGAATTAAACACAAACATTTTAATGTAGAATAATTATTTCTTATCGAGTGAGCTAAAAAAGTATTTCTTTTTAAATTTTCCCTCCGGCTCTCAGTGCTCGCTAACATTTTATTTAACAGATCACACCTCCTTTTATGCGGAGACGTGACAGAGTTAGCACGTGAGGTTGATGTGATAAATAATCAGGATGGAATTGCATTCCCCGAGGACCTCTGCACGGAGTTCAGTGAAGATATACGAGGGCAGACTCAAGCGAAGATGTTTTTGATACATTATTGTTTCTGACGGTAGAAAGTCCTCCGAATTCTAATTCAATAATGGTTAAAAATTTCCAGTACACATTTTTTTTGTTGTTGTTATTTTTCATTTCAAATCGATTACCTCCTTGGTTGAGTGGTAGGTCACCATGGACCAACAGGACGCAAAATCCGGGCTGGACGAATACTTATAAGAACAGTCATAAAATATTGTGACTTATTGTGGTCACGATCCTTGGCTGCAGATTCGGAAGTCAGGGGTTCAAGCCTCCACCCGAAAAGATGAACTTTATGTAAATATTTACGTAGTTTTGCAATTGATTCAATAAAAAATAATGCATTATGTACTTGCGGAACTATTCACAAACGAAACATTGCTTGGAATGCATGTATGCAATATTTGGGCAAAAAAGCTTCCTTTTTTAAGCTCTACAACAAAATCCCACTTTTTTTAAAAACTCACAACAATATTTTAACATTTTAATCTCAAATAAAATGCTGGATACAAAACATCGGGAGATCAGAAAAAGATTATATACCGACACCAAATACACTGAAACTAAAATCTCTCAATTGAACTAAAAATAACATGTTTTATGTTTATAACTATTTCAGAAAAATACTTTTCAATATATTTATAATTACTTAATTTTATCCATACTACTAAATTGTTATCATATGTAAATGAAATCCTTAGCACAGGAGATCACAGTGAGGATATCATTATATAAATTTGCTACCAAAAAAAATGAGATAACAGAACACTTATTATTATAATGGCTTTAGCCGTGTTTGATGACCAGATATGAATAATCAGGCACTTCCCCACCTTTTTCATCCCCATTTCTTTCACTTTCCCTTTACCTTCAGCCTCACGATATACCCAAATTAAGGATGCAATAGAGTCACTGTCTCTAGATGGTTGGGAGCAACTTTATCGAGAGGAAGGTACTCTTAAATCGTCCATTGGGAGACCACTATTCGAAATCTAAACGTTAATTTAGCCAGATATAAATATCCAGGTACTCTACAACTATCCCTGTTCTTCCCTCATCTCCTTCCCTTCAGCCACGTCACATTCCTTAAATGGGAATATGGTGATAAGTATGTCACTTCACACGAATAATGTTCAAAATAAGCTCAGATACTGAAAGCTGCCGTGACAAGATTGGGGGCATTGGAAATTACATACTTTATGAAAATACTCCAGAGTAGGTAATTAGGAAACAATATTATTACTTCTAGTCATGCATTTTTTCGTGTTTTTTTTTTTTTTTTTAGTTTTTCCTTATTCAGTGTTTTTTGGTTTTTTACAATTTTTGGGTGTGTTAAGACCACCAAATTAGGCACATGCCCGTGATGTTGTGGTTGATTAACACATCCAATTGGATATGAATTGGATGTGTTAACAAATCAAATATAGATAGTGACTAGAATATATATTTTTTAAGATTATTTAAAAAATATTTCTAGAGTAAATCAATCAAATTCACCCAATTTAAACCGCAGCAATATCTAAAAGTGATACTAAGGTGAAATAACTATGTTAAATGATAATACCTAGTAACAAATATATCACGAGAGTTGCGAGCAAATAATAATAACAACAAAGGATAAATCAAGAGTACAGCATTCATTAATGTACCAGGTAATACAACAACTACACGGTCATAAATGTATACCAAGCGCATCAAAATGAAACGAGATTGTAACCCACGATACGAGTATATCTAGGTTCGGTTAAACGGTAAACATATCTGAAAAGTAGAACAAAAATAAAAACCTCCGAAGAAAATACTTTTAAATGCATTACATTAATCTTGTAATTGTCATGGAAAAATACTCGTGTAATTTATACTAGATCCAATGCATCAATACACCCTATTCATTTCCCATTTTTCTCAATCTTCAACCTTCAGACCTTTCTCAAATAATCAATGGTCTGTCAATTCCACCGTTTAGTAGAACACGGATTAATGTATTTTTTGGTAAATTTTCGCTAAAAGAATGTTAAAATTAATTACTAAAAAAATAATCTTACCTTTTTTAGTATGCAAATATAATAAAATAAAAATTATCAAAACAAATTTAATGGGTTTAAATTTCATTTTCAAACGATCGATTTATACTAGAACACAAATTATACATATCAGTAATGAGCAATATTTTCTAATTTTAAAATCAAAAGTTATAGAAAATATCCATACTAGATATTTGCCATACCTTTTGATTAAAAAAAATTATTATTCAGTTCTGCAAAGTATTTTGGCTTCAAATTTAAATTTGAATGTTGTCAGCCGTTCCTGGGTTAACACAACCTCACACGTTTTTGGATATTGGTATATCTGACTTAATTATTTACATTCCAAATTTATTTGTTTAAAACATAAATAATGAATTGCAACGCATTGCAGCATAAAACTTTTGTGTAAATCAGAGATGTAATATTTTATTTTTATTTATTTTGGTTTTTATTCCAATAGAGTTGAATTATAAAACATTCTCGGTTTTCATTTTAATAGCCTTGTATTGCAAATATTATGTTTGTCAATGATGCACAAAGAAAATATAAATAATTATTTATAAATGTAAATACTAATACCCAAATAAGCATAACACTGATAATCAACCACATTAAACGAAATGGTTAATCCAAAAAAATCTTTTAATGTACAATACACTTCATTTACTAAGCTGGGGTTAGAATATATTTTTCAAAAGATTACTATTATTTTATATATTATTCCATTCCGCGATAACAGATGCCAGTACTTAGACTAAATTTATTTTTAAATGCACGACATAGCTGAGCTTAAGGCGAGGTAGTGTTTAGTGAAGTTTTATTTAATCTGAACTTTATACAGCCAATTTGCTAAAGCAGCGCCATTTATACATAAAACTGTATTTTAAATAAAAATGCTAATTTGTTCTTTCAAACTTTTATAAAAATGTTACATTATCATTAATTTAGATATATTATATATAGTATATTAAATACAAGATATATTTAAATTTGGGAGGCGATATAGGTTCGCTACCCTGAGATCCATTTATTGGATAACCCACACCTCTGCCGTAGGTTATGCCAAGTGGTTCACGACGTTTGGTGGCTTAGCAAGGATGCCCGGGTTCATGGGGTGAGTTTTGCCAGGGTCTTGGCGGTGGATGCTTCTGCCCACGCCAGATCGGGAGAGACTGATCGATGGAGATCTTTTGACCTCTCCAACAGGTCTCTCTCCGAATATCTCTTTGCACCGTAGTGGGAGAGAATTCATAAGTCTATCACTCCTATACACACTGACCCCCAGATTCCTACCCACGCGACCAGTAGCGGCCAGGAAGGAAGTACTGCCGAGAGCCGAATAACTAATATAATTTCCGACATGGCTAATCACAATACGAAACTCAGTTTGGTTACGACATCTTTCAAAAATCTTATACGATGGGCACCTATTGCGAATTGCGACTGGACAGAAATGGAGTTGTCCAGAAAAAAAATAAAGAAAATCTAGCAAACTTAAATCAATGGTAAAATCATATATTTTTTTCAGTGTCCATATATCAACACGATGGTCGAGGTTTTCGCTAAACAAATAGAGCTTCTTTTCAAATAGATATTTACCTAATATTAAATTTACTATCATTATTTTTTAATATAATTTATTACGACATTTACACCGGCCACCACTGCCCACCCCATATACCTTTTTCATTCCCAGAACTTCCTTTTTCCCTTTCTAAATAAGACATCCCCAAGATGACATAGAGACACTCCTGAGTACGGTTAATGTAAAAAAGAAACACTTGAAAACGTGTTATTTTTTTTTTGCACAGATAACGATATTCGCATTTTGATACTACCTGCTTACTACTTTCTTTCAAACTTCAAACATGGTTTAAAAACTTTTAGAAATAATTAATTAGACACGAATTGTTTTTTTAATGATTCATTTTAGTCTTGCACAATTTTACATTACATTACATTTTATTCTATTGTTTTAAAAATAATAATACATGGACAACCGCACTCAAGTAGATATCATATATACAGACTTTGCCAAAGCATTTGATAAAATTAATCAAAAATTATTACGAAGAAAACTTTGGTCATTAGGTAATTTATTTCGTTGGGTTACATTTTTTATACTCCCCAGATAGCAGGCAGTAGCAATAAAGGGCTTCAAATCAGATTTCAATAAAATTTCCTCTGGGATCCAACAGGGTTGTCATCTCGGACCTTTGTTTTTCATTTTATATATTAATAATTTGATCAATGTTATAAAATACTCTGAAATAGAATTATTTGCTGATGATGCTAAGCTATGCAAGCCAATAAAAAGTCTAAACGATTGTGTCAATTTACATCATGATTTAAACAATATATCCACCTATTGCCAACAAAATCAACTACATCTAAATGTTCCAATAGTCTCAGATATTCGTGATCTTGGAATAACCCTTGATAGTAAACTACAATATAACATTCATATACATCAAATCACAAATAAAGCTGCTAAAATGTTAGGTTTCATCATAAGAAACACAAAACTTTTTAATAGCATCAATCTCATTAAGCAACTTTACTTTGCCTATGTACGAAGTCATTTGGAGTTTTCATCAGTTGTTTGGTCACCATTTTACAAAATCCAATTTAAACAAAATCGAAGAAATTCAAAGCAAATTCCTAAAATATCTTTGTTACAAGTCATTTGTAAGATTTAATAATTATGCAGAGGCAGCTTCATACATTAACATTGATTCACTGAGTTAACGGAGGCATCATAAGGATGCACTATTCCTGTATAAAGTAGTTAACAATAATATTCAATGCCCAGAGTTGCTAAATAAGATTCCATTCAATGTACCTGCGCGTTCAATACGCTCTTGTGTCTTGTTCAGGGTTGATCAAAGCAAAACAAACTCTAAGCAGAATTCTTGCCTGAACAGACTATGCAATAATTACAATAGTGTATTATCCTTGATTGATATTTTCAGTTGCGAACTTACCAAATACAAGAGGTCCATATAATAATATTTCTCTGATGGTTTGATAATAATGTTTATGTCTCTATTGTTTATATCTCTATTATAATTTGATTTACATCTATAACCTCTCTCCATGGCTATAAATGTATTGTTTTGTAAATTTTTAGTTTTATATAATCTCTTTTGTATATTTTTTAAAATTCATATTCCTTCCTCACAAATTTAAATAACTTATTCCATATTATGCTGTCTCCGTTAAAGTCACATGGAGGAAATCCATAATTGGTTTTATTTTACTATATAATACTTATGTACAAACTGATTAAATATAAACTGTCGATTTCCCGAAAATAAATAAATAAATAAATATTTTAAAAACAGTCAAACTTTCACCATATTTCGTCCTGGGCATTTATTGAAGAGTCATGCCTAAATGCTAATTGAAATTCAGTTTATCTATTAGTTTATTAAAAATTTTGTTAATCCTATTTTGTAATACCTACATCATATTATTATATTCGCGAAAGATAATAAATCAAGATTTATTGATAAGAAGTTTTTTAAAATTGTTAATAGACGTAGTATTTAAATGTAACAACGTGACAACTGACGCAAAGTACCATTTTGATTTATCAAATAATATTTCTCCACCGTTAGTTACTACGTGAGTTAAACGACCTATTGTTTCTACATTACACGGAAATGTCACGAACAGAACACCGAAAGCACACATCATTTCCTGTGTATTTATAAAAACATTTTGAGATATCAAAAATAAAAATCACTGGTATCAATATATTATTTATGAAATCAGTATTTCCATGTTACAATCAAGCATTAATGAAATACTAGCTGACGTGGATCCGGGATCGCTCGAGGTTATGAATGGTTTGGACTAAAGTTTTGAGGTTAAAAATTCTAGTGTATAATGTATATAGTGGAAATCATATTATTTGTATTATAAAAAATACTTTTTTAAATTAATTTTACCACATCTTCCTCGAGCGTTCCGACTTCTTCTACAGTCCACTTCCACGTCCTACATTCTCACTAGGCCCCGTTCTTCATCCATCTGGTATGCCACATTTTACGATTTCTTTCTCGGACGTTCCCGACTTTTTATTTTTTTTATTTTTTATAGTGAATACCTCACAAGAGTCCCAACTGCTCCCGTCTGAAGCCAGTGAGACTATGGCATCCCCAATTGGGGGATGTTGTGAGGCTGAAGGTAAGTGGGGAAGGGAAAGAGGAAGGTGCGGAAGTACCTGGCTATTCAGACCTAGTCACTAAACACGGCTAAAGCCATTTGGAGCAACGTTTCAATTCTGAATGGTGGTCTTACACCAGGGCGATACTGGTAGTATCGCCCTGGTGTAAGACCATTCATTCATGTAGAATCATGAAATTCACATTGTAACCACTAAAAAAACTATATAATATCGATATTAATTCAACTAGGTAACTCATTTCAGGGCTGAGATAATCCGTTAAGTTTTCCTCAGGCGTCTACAACTTTTTATAAAACTCACTAATGTAAACCATATTATTACTATGAAACTATATTTTAAGACTTGATTCCGTATCTCATTCCCGTACGGATATAATGCGTTAAGTCTTTCTCGGGCGTCCCCGACTTCTTATACCATTTAAACAACTATCTAAATACTGCTCGCACTAAAGAACAAACTTAGACAATTTCAGCGAAATCGAATGAATGGTATAGGAACGCATACGGGACAAACAAATAAAAATTAATTTATGTTATATTTATGTCTGCCAGAGAAAACCGAGTAACTTAATCAAAATGCATCTAGATTTTAGATAGGTGTATGCCATCATCGCATTATCCTTTTCCCATACCAAAAAACTGACATAGAATCACTAGGAAAATATACATATTTGTTAATCTATCTGCATATAATTTGAATGTGCGGTTAGAAATTACAAATCATAATATTTTCAAAAAATATTTGACTAAAAATACAGAAATAAAACTTTAAACAGCTTTAATGCAAAACTACAAATTCGCACATCTGACGTTGTTCTTCGGGACCGACGATTTGTTTGTTTTTAATTTTGTAACAAAGCGGTAAGACTTACGTACTTATTCAGAGAAGTAAATATTGAGTTGAAAACCTACTTAAAAGTTATTTGAAAAAAATTAATTATGAGTTTATCAATTTTTTAAAAACCGCTACTCAAAGAAAAATGAGTATAGCTAACTCATTAAAAATCTCTTCAAAATATTGATAATCCGGTTAAAAGCGAGATTGCAGCCATTAACGAATTGAATTCCAAGAGTAACAAATAAGTATGGAAGCCGAACGCTTAAATATTTAATACCAGAGATTTTCAATAAATTTAATAATTATTTTAAACCTCAGAATAATGAGAGACCCTGCCCTAAAAACACTAAGCGTTGGCTAATAAGCGACGAATCAATGTATCTCTGAACATTATTATTGATGTATTCCTGAAAATCTCAACGTACCTGCCTAAATAATTTGTATATAGGTAGGTACTTTGATATATATTATTTTGTGATATTGTTTATTGTATAATTTTGTGTCATACATGTATTAAAAATTAAAAATGTTTATACATATTATTTGTAGAACCTACAGACAAGCCGTCATGTGTGACAGCTTTGTGGGACTGCATATACCTGTATCTTTAAAAATTATAATAAATAAAAAAAAAAATAAAAAATAAAAAAAAAATAAAAAAAAAAAAAGTTTATCAGGAATTTTCCCAAAATCCTGATTTTAACCAGATTACCTATTGGTATTATTATTATCAGAAGAGATTTTTAATAAATTTGTAAAACTAATTTTTGTCCGTGTACTTTAACGCTTCTCTGAATCATTTTAACAGTCAGTTTAAATTTTAGAAAGAAAATCCCAGTTCTAGAGGGCATTGAACCAAAGTTACACATATACAGTACATACCTAAAAAATTTTGTTATAATATTTAATAATTAAAATTAATAGAACGGTATTTCGAATAATGAAATAGTTATATCTCTCCCCCACCTCTTTAAATATTCACCCGCTGGTTGCGATATAATCCCAAAGACTTACTTTTCAGGGTAAGCCATAGATTAATTATCGAGAAAATGTCCTACCCACTCTAGCGATTTTTGACATATTATGCCTAGTTTGCAAAAAACATTTAAGCAATCACTCGCCATAATTTGGCAAATTTATAGAACCTAAAATTATGGAATAAAAAGATTCATTATCTTTAAAACGAAGTAAGCAGCTTCATATATTTCAGTATTAAAATTTTAAGGAAATGTAGTAATTAAATAATATGGTTGATGTATATATATGTTATGGTTAAGGTTTTCACGGGTGTAAGATGCAGGATAATTTTCTAGGTTTACCCGCGTAACGTAGTCCTTTAACAACTTTAAAAGAACTTTTTAACTCCGGACGTTTTGGACAGATCTCAAAGGACTTATGTCTTGAGTTTGTCTCACACTGATATATTTCGCGTGGCTGTTCTATCCAGAAATCAAAACCTACGATACATAGGTTATATATAAATATGTATGACACCAATCGCTCGAGTAGATAAATAATAAATATTGGAACAACATAACTAATGCTCCAAATTGTTTTATGTTTCATAGAAATTAATTAGTATGGAAAATGTTCAGATCCAGCTACTAATAAATATAGATTCCATGATAATAATTTTTCTTCTCTGTTCAGAATTAGATAACTGCAGGTTGAAGAAAGTTATTTGCTATACAAAAGCCTTGGATTTTGTACAAAACTTAAATGGCAAAACCTATAAGCGTTTATCGAAGTATCGAAGGGCGGTCGACATGGAACAGTTTTCAAGGAAGATTAAGCGGGGTTCATTGAACAAAGGCGTTTATGTAGTTCGTATTATTTACGATATGTCTTACGTATGTTGTATGTGGGAGGTGTGGTGGATGTATGTTATGCGGTGGTTTGCGTTAAATGCTGTCTATAAGATATTTTAGCTGGCGGCTTGTTTGTAAGCTGTATTATTTTGTAGTCGTTATTAGTCGTACCTAATATTACATAACCGTAGACATTTTCATTGAATCTCAGGCAGTAGGGAGTTTCAGTCTCTATGAAGATAACTAGCTGTACCCTTCCGGTTTATTTTGTGGCTTTTACCCTTTTCACGTATATCAGTACTTTGAAACAGAAAACTAAAAGTACATTTATATTTTTTATAACGAAAGATTTTTGAAAAGCAAGAAACCTCGAACGGGAAGCTTTAGCATCATGAATTTTCATCACACTTTTTCTAGAATGTCTGCATTACGTAATTTTTTAAATCTCGGTCTATTTCGACTATGACTCTGATGTGAAATATTCCTGCGTAATAAACTCAAATTTGTTTGAAAATTACAAAATTGGAACTGAAATCAAAACGTCTGACGTCTCTAAAATTTGTGAACAAAAAAATATAAAGGAAGTTGGCAATATTTGTTTTTGTAAGGCAATGTGATCTTGAGGCAAATATTTTTGGCTTCGCAAATCCGACGTCACATCCACGTTAATAAGACCCAGGATCTCTGTCATACCAATATAGATGTCCCATTTAAAATAAAAATCGTTAATGTTTATCCGAGACACTATATAGGTAACAAACAATTTCTTAAGATTATTATTTTTTTGGTCCCGTTGGCGTCATGTATCTTTTATCAGGAGATTTTTCAATGTGGATGAGTGTTTCAGGCGAGTAATTATTGCTTGTAAAATAATTTCTTAAGAACTTTGTAATCCCAGTAAAAAGATTATTGTTTTTATTGAAAAAATTTTAATATAAAAAATGTGTACATTCGTTTATTATTCTAAAAATGGTACAAGATGTCACGATTTCTCAATGATCGTTTTTATAAAAGAAAAAAGATATTAGATTATTTTGAAAGAATATTTAAAATATTTCGTAGAAGCCGTAAAAAAGATGGTATCTGGTGTAACTACAACCACGTGGTATAACAAAGCCGTAAATAATAAGATTTATGAAACTGTGCCGGCTCCTTTGGGCGGGTATTGGGCGGTGGGCGTGTGGCAAGAATGGAAGATAGCCAAGGAGCATTTTTTGTGTTAAGATACCCTAAAATAGAAGTCTGGATGGTGTCAAAAACCACTAACACTGCGTCCTTAGTCCTTAGGCACAAAGGGTTGGAAAGCTGCAGGATGGTTTGTAGGAGTACCTAGCCTAAATTACCTAGAAGGTAACAAGAATAATTGTAACGTACTGGTATATTGTTAATTGTCTTCTTAGTAAGGAATATATTTAAGATCGGAAGTTTTTAATAAATATTTCGGTTGGCTAAAGAATTGGTTACTTTATCATCATAAGTTAAATGTAATAAATATCTTGCAGGACATACGTCTGTTCTATATGAGATCCTGAGTATTTTAAAGAGGAAAACTACTCAAACAAACCTGCCTACCTAGGGATTAAATATCATTTGCTGTCCTCGTAATCTTTCGGGTATAGCCAACGTGTTGTCTCTGTCATATAGTGTTTACTACCGCCACCTATAAAAATAACTTAAAAATACAAAAAATGAATAATTATAACTTAGATCTACACACTTTACTGACATTTGGAGGACGGTATTTAATCAACAACTAAATAGCACTACTAGCGTTTGAATGAATCACCATTAACGTGTTTTCATACTGTTTTTTCGTGAAACTTCGCCAGAAACTCTTGATACAGAATACCTCGACATAGTATTTGTCAAGGTATTTGATGTGGCTAAGTTCAATTGCAGTCAAAGAGAAATAATATTGAAATTCGCTTTTTAGCAGTTTTATGAGAATTTTCAGCGTGTCTGTTTTGTCGGTAAGTGAACTTCACGAAGATAACAAACATGGTTTCACAACTAGATGTATAGACAAATATATAATATAACAAACGGTTGATGCTCTTTTTCCCGAGGGAGCGACGTGTTTCAGGTTTCCACCGCACTTTGTTCAGTGGTGCTAGCGTCCTTCGCGTAGACAGAGCTTATTTTTATTTTTTGTTCTTAGCATCACGCAAAGGAGATAAATGAAGTGAAGATTGGGAATTATTTGAGAAGGACGGAGGGGACAGTCTACAAATGATTTATTATGGATCGTCATGGGAGAATTCAAAGGAAATTGGAAACAGTAAAATTGGAAGCAAATTATTTTATAACAGCTCAATAAATTGATCAAATCTTAAGATCATGTAAGGCAAAAGTCAAATATCAAATATTGTAATTTCTTGAGAAGTTTTACATTATTTCGAATAACAGCTTCAGATGAAAAATGGACTGTAAGCAGAGGCGGCCCGTAATTATAATTGTCAGCTGTACATTTCACAGGTGGAACAAATTAGTTAACGGGGGTACCTACTGCAATTAATTATATCTACTAAGTTATATTTTTACAAAAATTGATTAAATAATACTGCTACATCAGCGTTTTCCCAAAACATCTCGAATGTAAAGCAACGATGAAAATTCACTAAAGCCGTTTGAATTCACCGTATACGAATGTGTACGATGTGAATGTCGTAGCGCTAGAATTGTTCATTAGTATTTCTAATAGAATACATTCCAGATGCATTGGATTACGCATGACAAAAGTGATGCAAAACTCACTCGCTATCAAGGCGCTTCGATAATGCACGGGATGAGTTTTATATTTGCACTGCTCTAATACGTGATTTGTCTGTCTCGCTCATGTTGTGTTTTGGCTAGGTCGGGCTGTGTCGATACCGCCCGATGCTGTTTTTAGTAGTATGGTAAAACAGGGTTATGTGCATATTTGTGTATGCACGGCCCGCTAGCTCTTATGTGGGAGTCTTGTCCTAGGAGATAGGTCAAATAATTACCTCGCGGAAATTACTACTGGAGCGTAGTTTCGTACATAGATGACTGGGGTACAGGTGTCGTTGTAAGTTGTTATGTGATGACTAAAGACAAGTAGTCCAATGCACTTACCAAGAAACCGCCTCTAACTGTAAGTACTTAAAACGAAACGAAATTAATTGATATTTATGGAATTTGTTGATAGTATGTGTAGGATTTAATAACATATGAAAGAAAGGAAAACGGGATGAAGAATCATTTACCACTGTATCTTTGCAAAGGAGCACACAACACAATCACAATAGTGTGAGTTCCACCGCGATACTTCTAGGTAACTATCACCACCTTATAACGAATGAGTACTTGAAACAATATTATGCATTTCCAAGATAGTCAACTTGCTTCTTTTAGTTTTCAAGCAGATTATGTACATGAAAAAACACCAACAACTTCCTATGAGGCATCTAATCCTTTTTTCTGTTTCAAAGATAAATGCTCTCGAATTCGCACTATTTTCATGCCATTTTTTCAAATTGAAAATAACTACTTTTCCAACAAGTCGATGGTTAAGGAGAGTAAGGAGGTACTGGAAGAAACATTGCGGTAGGGACTAAGCATATTCTCATTTAAAAAACAAACATAATTTTTGGTTCCACGTTATCTGATAAAACAAAAATAAATAGTGCACAAAAGTAACGAAACAAAAGAAAAGTTTTTGAATCACAGACTCAATTAAAAAGTTTCAAATTGCTCTCTTGAGAAATGTCCGTTTTATGCATATCAAATGTTAAATTGAGATTACAAAATTTATTACGTACTTACATGTCTGTATAATATTAATTCTCAAAACCTGCAGCAAAACTTTTCCACTTAAAACGGTATTCTTAATGAATGACGTACATATCTAGATGATGTTATCAAAGGTTGGAATTATGGTTTTGGTCTAAAATATTTTTGTTAAAATAGTATCGGGAAACTAAATATGAAATCAATATATATATCTTATTTTTGGGTATGGAAAATGTTAATTGAAGTGCACAGCGCCATTGAGGTCTTTTGGTATTTCATAAAAATGGTGATATACAAATCATCCACATATTATTTATAATTATTATTAGGTAATCGTAGCTAAAAATATTTTACTCACAGGTATTGCACCTACATAATGCAATTGTTAATTTACCTAATTTTTTAATTAAAGTTTTTTTTTATATTTTGTTTTTATCCAGCTAATTATATTTTTGTACATTTTTGTGACATAGAATATAAAATGAAAGGAACTATTCAAGGGTATGATAAAAAATGGCTTCGTAAAAAAGCGAAATAAATATTTTCATACAGAGATTTCATTCGACGCCAAAGTCAGGATGTTTATAGGTTAATATTGGACACTCAAGCTAAATAGATTTTGTAGCTGAAAAAATATCCTGAATTTTAACGACGCTTATAAGTTGTTACATTGTTCCATTTAAAAGCCATGGAGCCAATCCCTGATGTCGTAGATGTCTAAAAGTTAAACTTTATTTTAGTTATATTTTTTTCCGTATTACTATTATTATTGTTAATATTATTTTATGTATATATTTAATAATTTTTCCATGTGTTACCTAACAATGTTAACTTACCCTTTACGAGATCCGCACGGAGGAGAAATGCTAATTTATTCAAATCCGGTTAAAAACGGGATTACAGGCCGCTTCTTGTTAAAATTTCAGTACATTCCTAATATATCGGAACACGTGGTCATGCACCTGCACTTGCCTTGATAATTAATAAAAACGAAATGCGAAAATACAATGATTTTTATGAACACGTGATAACATATTTCCTTTTTACTAAAAGTTCAAAAGAAAACCTATCAATTCATTGCATAAGTGCCTGCAGTCCTGTTTTTAACTGGATTACCAATAATTTAAAGATGCTCTTAATAAATTCGCAATACTTTACATCAGTTAATTTTCCACGTGGAAAAAATAAATAAATAACTTGAACTATATATTTTACAAATAACGATATATAAATTAAAAAAATGAAAGAGTGTTACTTTATTTAAAACACAATATTTTTTTAAATACACTAACCCGTTTCGGAACAACCGTTCTTTCTTCAGTGCAAAATAAAAGTTTTTATGATTTTTTTTTCTTTGTTGCTGTATTTGGCCATATTACACTTTTGAATGTCACTATAACTTTTTGGTTATTGGTTACAAATAAATCAAACAGTGTTACTTTCAACATTTAAAGTACTATACTTTTTAAATCATCTGTTTAAAAAAATAAAGTAACATTCATTAAATTATTTACAAATTTCACAAAGTTAAAGCTACATTAAAACAATATTAATATTATCTTGCCCAAATTTACTACCCTTTTATTTTTACAACACCAAGACACTGTCTTATCAAAATTCCCCGATTCCAAGACTTTTAACAGTCTTGGAAATAAATATTCTGATTTGAGAGATATATTTCATCTTAAAAATAATCAAAATAAATATTTTTTTATTTCAATTCTTTTAAATATCGAGACACAAATAGACATCTTTAATTTCCGCAATATATATATAAATATTTATTTTTATTTTGAATATCTATTTATGTGAGACTTCTTATCATTTTTACTAATGTATCTTATTTTATTATATGCTTTTGTTGTAAAATTTAATATTTTTTGTTTTTTCGTTGTATTATGTTTCCTTTGTTGTTTTAATTTTGTAGAATTTATAATAACTGTGATACTCAACTATTAAACCTTGTAGTGTGTAAAAGCCCATTAGGGCGTGTAATAATAAATAAATATATATTTTCCAAACTATGCAAATATCGTACCAACAATAGTGTCCTGTAAAAGAGGTAATATATTATGTTTTGTTTCATGTGTCATAATAAAATGTTAAATCCTAGTCAAATCATCGCATTCGTTGGTTGGGTGAAATTGTATAAACACAGTTATATTATTTCAGCTTAACTTGATTATCCATCCGTGATAACAACTGCCAGCATGTGCGCTAACCAACACACGCCATATATTTTATTTTCTAATAGTATAAAATTGAAAATAAAATTGAAAATTAAACTAATAATCCTATCCAATAATACCAAAATCACTTTTGGAAAAATATTCCTACGAAGAAACATGTCGATATTTTAATATTGAAAATAGAGGGACATAAATATTTGTTTATTTAACTTTTATTAACAATGACGCCACAAAGTTTGTGTGTAATTGGGGAAAAAATAGAGATAACTACTTTTTTTTACCACTGTATTTATTAAAAAAAATATTAATTTGTTTCAAAACCAAATGTTTAATTAAAAATGACGCAAAGAGGTGTTTTTTTTAACATTATCCCCACAAAGGACACTCTGAGGTAAATATTTCTCTCAAGCCCTGTATCATTTTTGAGGATGTTGTGTGAAGAGAATTTTTAGGAAATGAAGGAGAGGAAATTCTGGGAAGAATATGTATGAATGGTGTGCAAAAATTTGGGGACAGTATGTACAGGAGTGACGGATTTATGAATCCATTGCACTGCGGCTCAAGATGATGAGAACTGCTGCGAAGTCACAAAACGTGGTGAACTACTTGGGGTAACCTATGGCAGAGGTTAGTTAAGTCCCTTGACGTCAGCATCCATATTTTAATTTATTTATTACTTTATTAAAGCCCTTTTAAGGGGCTTTTACCTGTTAATAGTAAAATTTATATATTAATAAGGTAAAAATTTATATTACATAACTAAACTGTATCAGTAAAAATCTTTTGTATTAGTTAAGTGATAAATTTAACATGTCCACTGACTCTAATTATTTATTTAAGAAGTATAAATTTAATATAAATGATTGTATTAAAAATCAACTGTAAATAATAAAATATCTTGAAAAAGCTTAAATCGAATTTCAAATTTCATAAAATATGTAAGCGTGTAAGTAATTAATTTTTAAGATAATGTACGCTGTTACCATTCCTAGACACTTGTTGTTGAAGTTGGGTGGGACAAATAGCCAAAGTTTGGAATAAGTCATTTGTTAGGCTTTTTAATTATTTTAAAAAAATACTTATTCACAAAAAAAGTGACATAATTTACAGAAGTATATCAATTATTTTTACTTACTTTTATATATATAAGATGACCACCATAATAAAGCTAGGCTTGTGTGTATGGGGGATGCGTCATTTTGTTTATTATTTTTTTATGTAATATGCCAAAGATATTTTCAGTGTATTTTTGAATTTTAAAATCTTTGTAGTTATTTATATTTCAGATACTTTTTGGTAATGAATTTTAAAAAATACTCCAAGATATTTGAATTGCCTTATTGTTTTTTTACATTTTGGATTTGAGTATTGATGTATGTCTGGGTTTTGTTAAAATGTGTATTTTTATTTTCAATATTTATTTGTAAATTTGTAATGTTACATGATAAAAGTATATGTATTTAGTTTTCTGACTTTAATTTTTTTAATATAAGTTCTGATGGATACGTATATGGTTTAATTTGAATTGTTTTTAATAGTAATTTGTGTGCTATAAAAAAACATCATGTTCGACACCATCCATAATGCCATTTTGTACAAGTGATTGGCAGAAAGCTAAGTATGTCATTCTGAGTAAATCTTTATTTAGTAGACATCTAATGATGTATGTTACTTTCCTCACTCTGTCTTTGAGTATGTTTATGCGTGTTGGACCATTTTTGGCATTGATGTCGTAAAAACGAATACTATTATAGAAACCAATTAAAATTATATTTTAGATATTTGGATTTGAAATGAACTTTATATTTAAAATAACAATATTATAATTTCAAACACGAAAAAAACGAGAGAAAGTTTCTTTTATCAAAAACGTTATCTCGTCCATATAACTAAAAAATGTAATAATAATTCCCAGAGAATGATCAAAAACTGACATATTGCATAATATAAGCGTTGATTTCTCTGTGATTGTATTTACCTTAATATGCATTAAAAATTATGCTATTAAAAAAATTACTTTAATCGTAAATTTAAAAAATATTATGTCCAAATAATTTCGCTTTTCCCGATAACATGAAATTAAATTCACAACATGACATTATTAATGGATCAAAACTGACGAATAGTAAATAATAGTAAACCCATTGAATTTTAATAAGAGAGAATTGGTAAGTCAGCCAAAATGCAATGTTGCCAGTTTTTTCGCTGCGCAGTCAAAGATATGTTTTGTTAGTAATAATTCGAAACAAAAATGGTACAGTCTTCATTAAATGTGTAACTAAATTTTTTGTTTAAATTAACTCCACACGGGAGGCCCTTATGAAAATAATTTCCCACAGTGGATATGTCGTCTTTGGGGATTGTGTGTTTTTTAAAGAGAAAGTTCTAGGAAGAAAAAAAGGTACGAGGGGTGGTTAGGAATCTAAAGATCAGTGTGTCCAGTAGGGACGTATAATATATCCTTACTGCTGCGTTAGGTCGAGAAACCAGTTGGAGAGGTAAAAAAAGTCTACCTAAACCGCTTAGTAGTAAATCGCTTGGACTGATCTTTGATTGGTTTTTTTAATAAATGATTCCAGGGCGGTGGTACTCAAACTCACCTCCCAAATTGTAAAACGTTCAACGGTTAAAAATTGTTTTTTTAGTGAGGCCTTAAGTAGTTACTACCTAACTAAAGTATTGAACGCATTTGAAATGTATTTTCTTTGAATGGAAATGGTACAAAATATTCAGTTTTTTACTAATATTTTGATAAAAATGGTTCCCATTCACCACGTCATTATGCTCGAACAGTCTGAACAGCAATCCGTTTTATATTCCTAATATCTCTTAAAAATACCTTGCAAAAACTGTTGTATTCGATTGACGACGTCATGAAATCGCTGGAGAAGGGCTGATGGAGAGGAATAAATGAAGCAGAAAAGACGAATGTCGACAACTCGTTCCACACACGAGCTGTTCTACAAAAGAACGAGTCAGAAAAATAACTCTGGAGAATATAATATATTGTAGAAGTAAGTACTGTGATTAATCTTCCATAGACTTTAGCGCACAGGTATCTTCCATTGTTCTGAAGAAAAACTATCTTTAAAACGCCCAACAAATTAAACTCTTGTTAAATATGAGCATCTTTCAACGCCTTTGTAATTAGACAAGATGTTGAATTCTCTTGAAGCCACTCCATGCGGCTGGGCTCATTCCCGAGCTAACAAGCGAATGCTACTAATTTGTCATTGTTAACTTTCTCTTCTGTCATAATCCACCCAACAAACAAACAAATTAAATAAAATGGCTTACAGTCTCCTGTAACCGCCACGTTTAATAAATGTGTTTGAAACATCGTCGTAGTAAAAACGAGATTGGTTGCAGGGGAAGTAAATATCCCTCACTCAAATAGTGACATGTGTATAACTCACTTTCTAGCCGCCACTTGTTTGGTTATTTTGTTCATGTAAATGTCAATGGGCTATGAATTGGAAAGACTAAGATATTACATTTTCTAGTTTTTAGACACAATCGACCGGGTTTCATCAACGTTTTATAATTTTGATTAAAAACATAATTGTATTTTTAATTTTGCTAAGCTAATATTTTCTTAAAATTTTATCATTGTATTTCATCGCTTGTATAATGTTACATTTCAGATAACGCTGTAATACTATGTACGACATTAACCGGTCGGTGGCCGAGTTTTCATCGCGTTTGAGTCCCACCCAGGCGTTACTGTGGTGGTAGTAGGAGATTTTCAAATATTGTCAGGTTATTCGTAACCCGGGGATGTTTGTCTTTCTTAAAAAAAAAAAAAAAAAAAATTGGAAAATTCTGAAAAGTTGTACCATCCGGAGTATAATCTTCCAATGGCATTTTGAGAATGTTTTCCCTAGCAAATGATGGAGGTAGAAATACCTCTCAAATGTTGAATAAACGTTATTTGTCCTAAACATGGGATTTCGGAGAGTGATTATTTTTAATTAGTCACTGTCGGCCGTGCACAATGTTGGCTCAGTTCATAGAAAACATAAAATTTTGCGCCCTGGAATAACCGGCTCGGTTGTTCTATTCGCACAATTGACCGCGATCCGACAACTGCTTTCTATCCGAATAATCTCACCAGACATTAATTTAATTTAAATTAATTAAAATCACCTTTAGTGTGTTAGGAATATGTATCTAAATTTGTAGAGAGTAAGAGTTAGAGTAGGCATTTGTCTCAGACCTTTATATTCTGCCATAAACATAATATACTCGTAATTGTAATTACCCAATATAATATCACTCGAATTTAAATGATATTCCCTTTACCTAGAATAAAAAATAAAACTGAATTATTTATTATATATTATATAACTACATCTCGAGAATTTTAGTATTTTTTTCAGTCGTAAAAAAATTATTAACAACAATGTTCTTTTTTAAAAAGCCAGTACATAAATACCAATATCTTTAAAGGGTTTTCTTATGAAGCAGTTCAAGGTTTTTATAAGAAGAAAATATCTTGTGGTAAATATTTATAAGAAAATAAGATATTTATGACATTGCAGATAATAGAGAATTTAATGTTTCATTAGAAAACATTATGATATCTTTTTTTTAAATTCCCATTAGTTAATATATTATCTCTGACAAAACTATTTTATATTCTAATAACCTATGATAAATTTAATTCTGAACTATAACTATTCCACAACTGAAGGATGTTCTTTTAATTAACGTTTTTTTACTGACTGTAAATTAATTTTAAATGAAGCAGTTATATTTGTCATGGATTTTTTACTAAAATATAACAAGTGATGTAAGTTTATATACCAGACGTAGGTATCTCACAAAAATATAATTATATATTATTCGAGGATACTAACCTAGGCATGCGTTCGAACTTCTTGTCGAAGGAATCGTTTGAACTGCTACTGTTTTGTCATGACGCAAGGCTTAAGTGGAGTTGATCCAGATTTGCGATCTTTGTGAGATAAATATGAGAATAGAATGAGTTAAGATGAGATATAGTTGAGATAAAGTTGAGATAAAGACGACTTAAAGATGATATAAAGATACAGATAAGGAAAAGTTAAAATTAATTTACTGATTAAAATGATTATTTACTAAAATTTTCTTAAAATTTTGGTAATCCGGTTTAAAGCGGAATTTTACAGGCCGTTTATGATATTTTTCGTAATTTGATTTTTATTTTTAATATACTTTTTACTAAAACTGAATTATTTAGTAGTATGATTGTTAAAAATCTTTTATTATTACATTTTTATATACCAAAGTTTTTAATATTATCAGTAAATTTTGTTCTTAACATTTATCAAAAGTTTTACTTGAATCGTGTTACAGTAATTTGGAGTTAAATTAATTTGGGTATGGGTACCGCCGCCCCGGTTACAATTTATTTTATAACCAACACCTCTGCCATAGGTCACCCCGAGTGCTAAGTTTGGTGGCTTAGCAGTAGTGCTCTGGTTCATAGGGAGAGGTTTGTCTAGGACTTTACGACAGATGCGTTTGCCCATCAACTGCGTGGCAGGCCGGATCTGACTTGAAGACTGGTTGATGGAGATCCTGTTAGACATAATCTTTTCCTATATACGTACCCGATACCTGGGCATGAGATGCAAGCCGTGTAAAAAAAAGCAAGTTCAACACCTATCAGTGTCATAAACTTTTTAGTGCAATAATAATCTTCTATTGAGTGACATCGCTGTGCAATCTTCTAATGCAAATCTTCATAGTAAACGGGAAACTTCTTCATAGAAAACCACGCGTGTTGTAATAGTTGTGACTTGTGAGGTTCCAGATTACTATCGAAATTAACTCTAACTGCCATTACAACTAGTGAAACATTATAATAGTGACCTTGCCCATGACAACTGTGAGTACCTTTAATATAGTCTTATGTCATCCTCTTGTTTCAAATTTTCCTTTAGTTTTTATCCTTTGACCTCTCCAGCATGACTCTCTCAGAACAATTAAATTGGTAGGCGGGAATGAGTACCGCCGCCCTGGGAACCATTTATTGGATTACCAACACCTCTGCCACAGGTCACCCCAAGTGGTTCGCTACGTTTGGTGACTTAGCAGGGGTGCCCGGGTTAATGGGTTAAGGTTTGCCCGGGTCTTGGTGGCGGGTGCGTCGGCCCACCTTCTGCGTGGCGGGCCGGTTGGGAGATGCTGGTTGAGGGAGACCCTTTACAACCGGTTAGCGCTGTCCGGGTCGCTCGATAGTACAGGGGCCCGACCCTCAGGCTCACGACTAAGGGTGGGCTGCCCCACCAGCGAGTGAAAAAACCCCGCCACTGCTGTTGTGCCGGTTCGTGACCGGAGGGGACCCAGCAGCAGCGTTTGGGGTGCATTGGATGCCCTCTCCAGCCGGACTCTCCCAGCCTATCGCCTAGCACCGCAGTGGGTGGGCTGAAACCAAACGCTTATCACTCCTGGACAGCCTGAACCCCAGATTCCTACCCACCTTTCATACCTTTCCTTTCCAGACCTTTCCTTTCACCTCCCACCCTTACAAAACAAACAAAAAAAAACTTTAAATTCATGAACATACAACACAACAATTTTAACATCGTTACAGAGTGGAAGATACTACCAGTATCGCCCTGGTGTAAGACCACCATTCAGAATTGAAACGTTGCTCCAAATGCCTTAAGCCGTGTTTAGTGACTAGATCTGAATAGCCAGGTACTTCCCCACCTTCCTCTTTCCCTTCCCCACTTACCTTCAGCCTCACAACATCCCCCAATTGGGGATGCCATAGTCTCACTGGCTCCAGACGGGAGCAGTTGGGACTCTTGTGAGGTATTCACTATAAAAAAAAAATTAAAAAAAGCGGCAAGTAGCAGGCGTCCCCGGTGCGGGCCAAAACTGCTGGTAAATTTTGCCAACATTCGCGGCCTGCACACAAATTTAAATTCCGTCCATCACCATCTTTTGTCCCAACGTCCCAACCTTCTTTTCCTATCCGAAACTCAGATAACCGAGGCGCCAGACTCCTCCTATCTAGACTTTCCGGGCTTTACCCTCGCAAGCAAATTCCCACTCAAAGGAGGAGTCTGCCTCTACAGTCGAGCTGACGTCAACTGTGTGCGACTATTGAGTCTGGAAAACTCCAGATTCGACGTAATGTGGGTGCGCGTCAATCTTGCCAGTACGGCAAGATTCTATGCATGTCTTTACCGCTCACCAAACCATAGCGAATCAGACACTTCCGAACTCTTCAAACATTTGAGCGATACTATTGATGATCTCTTGCCCCGCTACCCTTCGGCCGAGTTTGTTGTTCTGGGGGACTTCAATGTTCATAACGAACCATGGTTGAAGTTCTCAGGCCCAACGGACTCGGCTGGCCGACAGGCGGAATCCTTTGCCATTTGCTACGGATTAGAGCAATTGGTTCAGGAGCCTACAAGGGTTGATGTCCAGACTCACCGCTCCAATCTGTTAGACCTATTCTTAACTACTGTGCCACACGGTAATAAGATTGACGTCACAGCGCCTCTGGGATCATCCGACCACTGCCTAGTGACGACATCAATCTCCGTTAGCCTCAGACCAACCAATGAGAGGCTAAGGAGAAAAGTGTGGCACTATAGGTCAGCAGATCGGTTCGGTATGCGGGCCCATTTCAACGCTTTTCCGTGGTCAGCTGTTTGTTTTCGGACTTCGGACCCTTCAAGATGTACCCAGGAGATTGGTGAAGTCATCAAATCGGCGATGGATGGCTTCATACAATCGACTACTAAAGAAACTGGTGTGGGCTCAAAGCCGTGGTTCAGTCGACAATGCTCCAAAGCAGTTCGACGAAAAAACGCGGCTTACTGAGCCTACAACACATCTCGAACGCCCGAAAGCAGATCAGCATACAACAAATCGGCAAAGGAATGCAAGAAATGTTTGGAGGCGGTGCCTGGAACGTCACGGTAAGACCCAAACGGTCGCACTAGATATATCCAAGGCCTTTGACCGGGTCTGGCACCGAGGACTTGTCAACAAATTGCATTCTTACGGACTTCCCGCATCCCTGTGTACGTGGATTGCTGACTTTTTAAAGGATAGGTCGATTCAGGCGGTTGCTGACGGTTTCACCTCTTCCTCGCACTCCATAAATGCTGGCGTCCCACAGGGATCGGTTCTGTCTCCGACTTTGTTTTTGTTGCACATCAATGACCTTTTGACATGTGCACCGATTCATTGTTACGCGGATGACAGTACAGTTCATGATAGTTTTTTGTTTGACAAGCCCCCAAAGGGCACACAAACTCCAACGGCTTGGAGGGCTTTGAAGCAGAGAATGGACGGTTATCTCGAGAGTATTTCCTCCTGGGGTAAAAATAATCTCGTCGAATTTAATGTTTCAAAGACTTAATCCTGTCTGATTACGTCTAAAAGGGATCCAAATGATAATCTAGTCTCCTTCAACGGAAGCAATCTTCCGAACAGGCCTTCCATTGATATGCTTGGTATAACTAAGTGACCAGCTCAGGTACGGGGGCTCCATCGAAGCCAGAGTAAAGTTGGCCTCTCAAAAGCTGGGCGTACTGTACATGGCCCGCAGATACTTTAATAATACACAACTGCTGACCCTGTACAAATCGCAAGTGCGCCCTACTGTCGAATTTTGCAGCCATCTCTGGTCCGGAGCCCCTAAATACCTAAAAAAACCCTAGACTCTGTGCAAAAACGGGCGGTCCGTTTGATAGATTCCCCAATCTTAAAAGACGGACTGCAATCTTTAGAGCACAGGCGTCAGGTAGGTATGCTGTCCTTGTTCTATCGGTATTACAATGGAAGATGCTCTGAGGAACTAGCGTCATTGATCCCTTCGGCACCGGTGCGTAGTCGAAATACACGCCAAACGCGCGTCCAACATTTGCACACAGTTGACACTTGTCACATGAGAACGAGTCGCTTCTACGATTCGTTCTTAAGTTCAACAGCTCGGCTGTGGAACGAACTGCCAGCCTCTGTGTTTCCTCCCTCCTACAACATGGGACTCTTCAAGACCCATGTTCACTCCTTCCTCTCCACAAAACGACCCTCCACACAGCATCCCCAAAGATGACATAGGCCCTGAGGGAAATTATTTTCTTCAGGGCCTCCTGTGTGGTGTTAATATAAAAAATAAAATAAAAAATAAAAAAAAACATCATCTTGCTCTGTAGTGGGAGGTATGGATTCATACTTTCGTCACTCCTGGACATACTGCAATAATAATATTAATAAAATTTAAAAAAAATCTTTATTTAAGAAAGTTTGCACATTATAACTAAAAATTCATATCATGATGTATATTATACATTGATTTGTAACTATTTTTTTAATGTTATAAAATTAACGGAAAAATACAAAATAATATGATGAAGGTAAAAAAGAAAAGAAAAGTAGAGTTAGTTGAGGTTTCTCAAATACCAATCCCCAGGTTCCTATTCACCCATCCATCACACCTTGTTCTTTCCCAGAACTTCATAAAAAGACCCTACACATAGCTTACCCAATGATGAAATAGGCCACACTCCTGAGTGGAGCTAATGTAAAAAAAACGTAAAAAGTATAAATTTAATTTGATTTGTTTCTGGCAGCTGATATTTTATATGATGCGTGTTTGTAGTACTTACATTAACATTGGGTTTTATTTTTATCGTCTATTTTCTACGGTATGTAGTTGTGCACATTTCAAAATATTATACATTTACAGATCCATGACTATTTATTTCCATTTTCTACGGAGGTACCTAACTTTTGTTTTTTACTTTCGAACTCGTGTCGTTTTTTAATGTCTTCAGGTAATGCGTTACACATTTCAGGCATTTTATCTCCTTATAAATTTTGAGCTATACTAATATATCGGAACAACATGAACTTGCATTTGCATTGATAGTATACAATGACGAAATACGGAAATATTATGATTTTTATGAACACGTTGTGTTCAACGTCGTGATAATACTTTCGTATTTTACTAAAAGTTTACTAAGAAACCTATCAATTCATTTGTCACTCCCGTTTTTAAACGGATTATAAATAATTTGAAGAGATTCTTAATAAATCAGCAATATTTTCTATCAGTAATTTTTCTCCGTTTGTAGACGGCAATGTCCATTATTGTTTAGAGTTAGTCTCGAGCTGATTGATGGCTTGAGTGATTTACCTTTTCATTTCTGTGAAATGTGTACCCACGACATGTGGTAAGAAATGTAATATTACTGTCTAAAATAGATTTTAATATCTAAGAAACAACACAGTTAGTATGAAATGTAATAATGTTCAGCGTGTGTTACTCCCCTTCAAAAGCCGAGCAAAAAATAATAATATTTCTATTTGCGTTGCTACCAGTTGAATGAGGAGTAAGATGTAAAAAAATTCTAAACCGTATCCAGTCTAGTAAAAAAAAATAACAATAAAAACAATTTCCGCGGGATCAGATCACCTTTTAAATTTTTTTTTCATTGTCATTTTAAGGTTTATGTACATTTTTGACACGGAGAAAAATGAGTATTACTAATTTACTTAGAATTTCTTCTAATTTATTTAGGATTGCAGGCCCATAACGAATAAATTGACAGGTTTCCTGTTAAGATTTTAGTAAAAAGAGAAATTTATTGTCATGATGTCGGAATAATTGTTCATAAAAATCATAATATTTTTGCATTTCGCCATTATATCATCAGGGCATGAATACGTGTTCTGATTTATTAGGATTTTATTAAAGATTTATCAGGAAACGGCATGCGATCCCGTAATTATAATGTTTTTTACTAGATTACGAATAATTTTAATAAATCAGCAATACTCTTTTTCTCCGCGGAAAAAGAATGCTAATCAATTGTTGTTTGGAAATGAATTCAGAACCTTTTCCAACATCTCCTTATGTTTCTAATTAATTTCAGTAGTGCTTAAAATCTCTCAATTGTAATGATTCTAGCTCCATATATATAGAATGTATGTTTTCTTCCGTAGGCTCCTGGTCACGGCTGCCACTATAATGAATCTCCCCTACATAAAAACGGGGTGTATTCTGTCTCTACTGTAGTTGTTGCGGTCTACGCCTTGTAATTTTTGTGAAGGCCGACCTTCGTGTTTAGGTTTCTACGCGTTTAGGTGTTCTAGCCTTACGCTTCTCGCGGTACGTCAACCCTTCAATCTTATCGAATTAATATGTCACGTTGTGTCATTTTTTTGTTTCGACAGTGATTAATTCATTGAAGGATCTATTTTAAGGTTGTGTTAACTTTGGTTCTTTTAGATCAGGTGTGTCAAACTGGATATTCTTAAGGGCCGTTTATAACATGTGGCGTGTGTAAGTGGGCCGGACTCAATATTTAAAAAATAAAACCCATACTTAATTGTTAAAATCTTTATTTAGTTAGATACCTATTTATTATAAATTCAGTAAGTTAAAAAGAAGGGTAACAAGGTAAATTATCTTGAGCCGGACACCTGACTTCTCTTGTTTTTGACAAGTTCATTGATGTCGGGTGTCATATTCGTCGTAGTTACTTTTAGAATCGATTGGAAATTTTCATCCGTAAGCCGTGAGCGATGTTTGTTTTTATTTATTTTCATAACGGAAAACATCTGCTCGCATAAATACGTACTACCAAACATACAAAGGATACGTGCCGCATTATTTCTTATACTTGGATAGTTATTCAAACTCTTGAAATATTGTGTATAAAATGTAGTAACATTAACTTCCTTAAATTTATCCTTTACAATGCTGTCGCATTGGAGATTAATCAATTCCATTTGCAAATGAATTGGTGCCAGTGCAGCATCAAAAGTAAATGGATTGTTGAAAAGTGGGAATTCCATTTTATGCATTTTGCGAAAATCTTCAAAACGACTGTTAAATTCTGTGATCAGATTCAGCAAAAGTTGAGAATACTCATCCAATTTTGTCTGGTTCACTGTGCCAAATGATTTCACGTGAGGGAAATGATCGAGTGTTTGGTTTTTTATGTGAATTTCCCACAGTCTTAATTTTGTTTCGAAGG
This sequence comes from Hesperophylax consimilis, assembly GCF_061612785.1. NCBI lineage: Eukaryota > Metazoa > Arthropoda > Insecta > Trichoptera > Limnephilidae > Hesperophylax > Hesperophylax consimilis. The sequence continues at coordinate 4,768,954 of NC_142838.1, read as the reverse complement.
CTTGTAAATGCGAATACATTTGAGTGACGATCAAGTCTTTACCCTGTAACTTTATATTGAGGTCATTCATGTGTTTTGTCATATCTACCAAAAATGCACAATCAAGCCACCAGTCGTTGTCATAATCAATTGGCTTGCCTTTTTCTAACATGAAAGCTTGAATAGGGACACGTAACTCAATTTTTTTTTCCAAAACTGCCCCTCGACTGAGCCAACAAACTTCCGTGAAATAAGGTACATCGAAATACTTTTCGTCCAAATCTTGTAAAAATTGCCTGAACTGCCTGTGATTTAGACCTCTGCTCCTTATAAAATTTACTATTTTAATTACCGGTTGCATGACATGGTCCATTTTTAAATATTTGGATGCGAGTGATTCCTGGTGAATGATGCAGTGAATTCGCACAAAATTTTATGATATTTTCTGTTTTAATTTAGTGACAACACCCGAATGTTGCCAACCATGGCAGGAGCGCCATCCGTAGTTATGCTGCAAAATTTATTCCAGCCGAGTTCATATTCTACTATTAAATGCTCAATAGAAGAACAAATATCATTTGCTGTAGTGGTGCCTGTCAATGGAACGCACTTCAATAGTTCTTCACATATTTCACGGTTACTTTTAACACCTCGTATAAAGACAACAAGTTGAGCAGTATCAATAATGTCAGTGCTCTCGTCAATAGCTAGCGAAAAGTGTGTAAATTCCTTAATTTTTTCCTTCAGCTGGGAATCCAAATGTTGAGATAAATCACTTATTCTTGAAGCAACAGTGTTTCTTGACAGCGGAATATTTTGAATGGTTGATTTTTGTGATGGGAATGAAACATCAGCCACTTTTAACATACATTCTTTAATAAAATCACCATCAATGAAAGGTTCTGATCTCTTGGCAATTTCTAATGCAATAATGAAACTGGATTTTAAGGCGTCTTCGCTTTCAGTTTTAGCTTTAGTGAATATCGACTGCTGGCCGTGAAGGTTAGATTTTAAAGATAATAGTTTGTCCATTCTTATCTTTTAAGTGTAACCTTCAAATTTTCCTTTATGATTCGAATCATAATGTTTCTTTAAATTAAACTCCTTACAAACAGCAATTGTTTGATTGCAAATCAAACAAAGTGATTTATCTTTCCATTCCATGAAAAAATATGCGATTTCCCATTTTGTCTGAAAAACTCTGCACTCAATATCAACTTTACGTTTTTGCGACATTATAACTTGAACCAATATTAGAACTTGAATGAACAACAAACTATGAGTACGTAAGTAATATAAACACTCGACGCGACCACTCGATGCTAAGGCTTAAATCTAACTGCGCCGGTGACCGGCAACTGCGACCCTTGTGGTGCGGGGTCGGGGGGGAGAGGGCGTCGTGAGTACGAGTCGTGCACCAGACCAGCGCCACGAGCCGGCGTAAGAGAAAAAGTTACGCTCACGCTCGGTGCACGGCGCACCGCGTCCGATGCGCGCGTCTCTTGAAATTACACTGTAAATCAATCGCTTGCAATTATAGACACGCGTAGGCATCGACTGTCCTCTGAATATCTAAAATTTACAATGAAAGAGTGCGGTTCTGTCCTCCGCGACATAATATTGTCACGTGGTAGCGAGCCGTAATGATGGGACCTGAGTGCCGCATACGGCTCGCGGGCCGTATTGATAGGGTCCGAGGGCCGCATGCGGCCCGCGGGCCGTATCTTTGACACCCCTGTTTTAGATGAAGGCGTGTTACATTTTGTATGGTTTTTAAATAAGACAATGTCCGATAACCCTGATTTAAACTACCTTTTCCGTACTTTGTTTGCTCGCCAAAACTTTTCTGGTTACTGATGTCGATGATGTGCTAATACAATGGGACTATTAAATACAAGTACATGAAATTCTCTCCAGATAAATTTAATTCAAGATGCACAAGATTCTAGGTTAATTTTGTAAGTTATTTCTATTTATTTTGTTTGGATATTCTTAGGAATGGCTAGAGACAAAACATGTGTTGCTTCGGTTGGTCTCCTTCCAAATCCCACCCATCAACGTGGTCAGCTCGAGAGCAATCAAGTTCACGGTCCAACCCCAACTCCTCCAGAAATCAATTGTATAGAAATAATTAAATGTTTTGCCTCCTGCCGGAGGGTGGTGAAGGTGGGATTCCATTGAGTTCTGGTATGTGGGTCCTTTATGGTAAATGATTATGATGATGTTTATAATGTTGATGATTGATGAAGATTCATCTTGTACCGTTAGGTACAAGGAGCTGCTCCGGTTCCATGGGCATGATAGCCTGATGTCAGGAAGCATCAGAGGTACGTGGGTGGCGCGAGGTTTTAGGCCACGTCAACCTCTCCCAAATCAATGATGAGAAAAGCTCTACCAGCATGCCGAAAGTTAGGAGTCCACTCTACCAACCTCAAACATAAACATATACCCAAGTGATTTGCAGTCAGCAATGGAGTTCGGGCGTCACTCTCCTCATAACACTCCTCGGGTTCTCGCTTTTAAGAATAAATTATATTATGTTTCACTTTTGTTCGCCTTTGCCTCTGCAGTCACGTTACTCCAATAGCTCCTGGCTCCAGCCTATACAGCTTCTCGTTCCAGTAGAGGTTATGACACATGTATATTATATGTGCAATACAGAACATTCTTCAGTTTTTTGTCCGCAGTCACAATATTCATATCAATATTTAATTTGGATGAAGGCACCTACCCGACATAACGAATGTTACCGCGATGGAAGAATAATACTCCACTTTCAAGTCATAGTCACTCGCTTTATTGTGTGATACCTTTCATTCGTTTCAAATATCGTAGTATGGTAGAAAATGGTATTCTTGACTTCCAGCGATGTGGATCAGGGATATTAAAATCATCAGGTCGTAAATCTGAAATCATCCGATCTCCGTTACCTCAAACGGTTTCGGTCAGAGTCCATTTTCAACCTAATTCTAAATCACTTTTTCCCCTATAGTGTGGGTAAATATTTATTGGATGTGACAGGAAGGCTGTCGGGAAATCGTCGAAATAACTTCATAATCGTCACGATCCCTTCGTTCTGGAGAAAGTCACCCCTATATGTCAGCAAAGGATAGCATAGCCATTATCCGCTTTGTTCCTTTGTCTTCCATGCTAACTCGAGTAGAAAAAACAATTGGCAAGCTTCGTTTCTTTCGATTGGAACTCCTTGAAAACTTCCTCTCACCGGCTGAAAATACTCGGAACAGGGTAACCATCTTAGTCTGGTCCTCCAACACCTTCTACAGAAACCAATGCTTTAACGGGATACATCAACCAACATTAAGGACGCGGGGAAAACCGGCGCCGTCCTACCCGGGGTACCGATTCTGCTAACACTAAAAGTCCCTCTTAGGAAAGCCAGTCAATCGATATCGATTTCATTGCTTTTTTTTTGCTCCGGAAAGATAGGATAGCCCACGGAAAAGCCGTACACTTCGTCCCAAGCCAAACTCATGTCAATGACAATCTCAATTGAAAAAATAGAGAAGCCAGACAGATGTGTTCCCTCGGCGACTACCTTCAATCCGCTGTGTTATCCGGATTCAAAAATGAGTGAAAATTATATGTTGACAGAGAACCCCCTGTAATAAATAAAATACACCGTAGCCTTCACAAAGTTCGTAAAACGAAGTCAGAAGTAGATATTAGTAGTACGTAGATATACGTATGTAGCTCTAATAGTTGAAATAATGGTGTACTTGCGGTACATGATTGAGTGACAGGGTAGTTGAATAAGTGTAGTAATACCAAATAAATTGAATTTTAAGATGAATACGAGAACATATTTGTACGGGACGTGTTTGCCTGCACAAGAAAAAACTGTAAAATAAAAGTACCAGCACACATTTACCTTTGTCCTTTGTAATGATTCAAAAAAGCACTTAAGATATTTCATTTGAATCGTTACAGAGTTATTTAAAATACCATAAAAATGCAGGGAATATCGACTCTTGTAATATGTTTGCATAAAAGAATTCGTCTTGAGATTTTTGTAATTTGCATTTTTAGAAGAACGCCTTTATAAAGACGGTTGGTTTTGATTGCGAGTAAAACTTCTTGTATCTATCCAAGCTCAGTCAGTAATGGCTCTGCGACATCGGGGCCAGTGAGCAGGCTGGCTCAGTGGGCAACAGCAGATCCCCTCTCCGAGGCTGGCTGGCAAGAGTTATTTGAAATACCATAAAATGCAGGGAATATCGACTCTTATAATATGTTTGCATAAACGAATGCGTCTTGAGAAAGACGATATATTCGACATTTGTAATCTGCATTTTTAAAAGAACGCTTTTATAAAGACGGTTGGTTTTTATTGCGGGTGCAACTTCTTGTATTCCTCCAGGCTCAGTCGGTAACGGCTTTGCGGGGCGCTGGCTGGTTCAGTAGGCAATGGCAGATCCCTTCTCCGAGGATGCCTTTTGTGAAGGCTCAGTCGGTATCGAGTCTGCGACATCGGGGCCAGTGAGCAGGCCGGCTCAGTAGCCAACAGTAGATCCCCTCTCCGAGGTTGGCTAGCAGCCAGGTTCAGTAGACAGCGGAAATGGAGCGGGGGGGGGGGGGGAACCGGGTTGAAATCAAACACAGCAAGTTAGTTCCCAGGTAGCAAAACGAGTACGAGCAGAGCGGACAGCGGTAGATGTTGCTCGGTCCAAGGCTTGAAGCGGAATGGGGCAGGGACCGGTTTTTGCGGCGTCTTTATAAGATTCATCACGACCGCGTCTCCGACCCTTGTTTGTCATATCAAATTCCCATAACGAACTTTGCTTTTTTTTTGCTATGAAGCTCGCCACATTTTTTTTAATTTTTTTTATAGTGAATACCTCACAAGAGTCCCAACTGCTCCCGTCTGGAGCCAGTGAGACTATGGCATCCCCAATTGGGGGATGTTGTGAGGCTGAAGGCAAGTGGGGAAGGGAAAGAGGAAGGTGGGGAAGTACCTGGCTATTCAGATCTAGTCACTAAACACGGCTAAAGCTATTTGGGGCAACGTTTCAATTCTGAATGGTTGTCTTACACCAGGGTGATACTGGTAGTATCTTCCACTCTGGAACGTGCCGCAAATATACTATATATTATTTTAATTAATTAATTGTGAAATAACACAAATTAATCAAATAAAATTTATTTACGTTATTTACGTTGTAGGATTAAATCTGTTTTTCTCAGAAATGAGTGAATATTTTATAATATTAGACCTTATCTACCGCTGTCGTTTTGCCAAAACCACTTTGTCGCCATATTTTTTATTTGGTTATAATAACACATATTCTACAAAATAATTGGTCAAATCTCTGTAACATTATTGAGTTTCGCTGAGTACATAATTATCTTACGTGTAAAATATTTTATTTCTATTCAAACTTATTTAATAAACATGTAACTATCTTTGTATAAAACTATTTAGTTTACATTGTCTCCTATTATTACAGAAAAGTCTTGCAAATTCTAGTATTTTCTCTAAATCTCTCATTGCTTGTTGACGGGAGAGCTGGCTTTTTCGTTCAGCCAATAAGCGTTTGCTTCGTGAGAGCAAGATAGTTACTTGCGTTAAGGCGAGACAACTGCTCTTCCAATTGTTGTGATAAAAAATTACCGTTAAACGGCAGGGCAGGTTTTTAAACATGAGTTACCTATATGCAAGGCAGGTTTATCAACATTAGTTTCATGGAAGGTTTTATTAAGTTTTTGAAAGTGGTAAATATGACGGCATTTTGTTGTGTTTGTTATATTTGATGTACATCTAATTTTGATGATGCTGATGACATTCAATACAATATTGTTAAATAACAGATGTTAAAGAATGTAATTAAGCGTTCTTTCCGTTATTATAATTAGTTGTTCTTTCTTTATTATACCGCGTATAGGTATCTGAATGTTGTGACTAATAACCACTCGCCGGGTTCCTGGACCATTTGCTCATATTATTTAAAACATTGCATAAATACATTGGATTATATTTTATGAATTCCGTAAACCTTGACGTTAGATATATCCGTTATATTCGTTAGAAACCGGTCCGGCTAAAAATAAATACGTGTAAGAAAGTTGTAAAAGTCATATAAAATATTCTTCCTCTTATATATTGACCGTTCAATAGCTGAGTTGACATCGCGTCTGGGTCCCACCCAGGAGTCACACTTTCAATTCCTCCGTCACAACACAAGCAATTTGTCCGCTTACTGTGGTGTTTATACGAAATTTTCAAATATTATCAGGTTATTCGTAACCCGGGAATGTTTGTCTTTCTTTATCATCAAAATGATAATTCATCACATCTTTAAAAAGTCATGGAAAGTGATGTAATTCACCTAACCTAACATAACCTACTTAACCCAGTTAATAAAGTTTTTCATGGATGATGATGAAAAACTTTACTAACTGGGTTAAGTAGGTTAGGTGAAAAAAAAATTATCGTTTTTTATGACTTTATATCACCTTTTAAAAATGTGTTGAATAGTCACTGTGTTGAGTTAGCATATATATATATTTGTGATCAGACTTGTTCCACCTTATTAGACAGGTCTGAAGATATCCGTTATAAGGTGAACCCGGTCGGTTAGAAAAAATAAAGTGATAGAAAGCCATTAAAGGTTTTTTAATATATACAAAAAGTAATAACGGAATTCCATTATGAACATTTTTTACAAAATTATAATTAAGATAAAGACACGGTAAAAAAATTATTAATACCTAGGTAGTTATATTATTTTTAAAATAAAGCTGAGGAGAAAACAGAAAACCTGTAAAAACAACAAACAACTTAAGAGTAATATTATAACTAAGACTTGCTTTTTTTATTTAGCCGTTGTTTGTGATGCTTTCTCAGATTCCTATTAAAATTTTTCGATAAACTTAACAAACATTGCCCGCCGTTTGAAAGTTTTTTTTCACCATAAAACCGTGCTATTTCCATGACAAATAAATTCGGCCCAACCCTTTTTGCGTAATGTTTTAATGGTGTTTACGAATAGGTAGCTATCTATGTACAATAAATTAAAATAACACGTTCGAGGTCCATTAACCGTTGTCAACAAACCCCATTTGCACGGAAAATATACTGAATAGCCCACTTCGCGCAAAGGGGTGGGCCATGATAATAGGGGATGTAATTTAATTTTGTTTTCGTTTTAAAATTTGTATTGATTGTCCCGTTATTTTTCAGTCATAGTTTTCAAAGATGGAACTTTTTTAGGTATTGTGAGTAGATTTTTTATAATGCACATCTCCCAAATTTTTTGGAAAAAAAAAACTCTATGGCAGAAAAATATTTTTCTAATGTGGTCTATGATAATTACGCGAGTATAATGAGACACAATTGTGTCCATAACTGATTATTAAATTTACAAAAAAACCCAACCGTCATCTTTTTATTTGTTGTGTCTTCTTCTGTTTCCTGTTTAAGTGTGTTTGTATTATCTTCTTCTTCAATGATATATTTAAAAAAATATGTGTATAAACAAGTTCTGCTGTGTAATTATTATTATGCATGACAACTGTTTTGTCCTCCGATGACATTATCAAACTGTGGTGAAGCCACTTACAGATGATGTATTTGTATTATTTCCATACAGATACTTGTAATGAAAAAAATATTCTTTATTTTTTTATTATTGCTTTCCGATTATTTATCACCGTTTTCATATTGCTAAAATTTCTATTTTTGATACTGATAGTTTGTAGTGCAATCATACTTAGTAATGATCAGTAAGGAGCATTGCCAAGTTCCGGTACGTATTTCCTTAAAAATTATCACAGGTTCTTAAAATACTTTTCTTCTTAATTTTAATTTCTCAGTATCATTTTTTTCTTCAATATAAAATATGTATCCTATTAAAATCTAACATAAGAAATATAATATATGTGATAAAAATATATGATAAAAATTTTCAGAATACTAATAATATAATAATAATTGGGTGAAAACCATTCAATTAAGGTATTACCTTAATAAATAGAAAATTAGTTAAAAAAATAGATTTAATTATGCCTGCTGGTAATAACCAAGTAATTGGAAATTCGGTTGACAAACACCACATAGCAACGAAGATGGAAAAATCCATAATTATTATGATTATTTTAACTCCACCCCCTCCCCTAAATGGTGTTTACATATACAATAGTTTTAGGAATAATTGTACAAATCTAGAGATGGCTATAATAAATTAAGACTGGTAATGGTCAAAAAATAAAGTTAGCGGAAAAAGTTGAAAACTGTTTCGATATACCACGCTAAAGATTTATTGAATTGTTTTAAGGATATCATTGAAAATTATTCAATTCCTGTCAGTAAGAACTAATTTATATTCGACTGGACAGTCAAGAGCAATAAGTTTCTACATTGATGTATTGGTCTATTGGTTTTTACTTTCGTATAAAATAATATAATTTTTAATGTATATCCAGGAAAGTTGCAGAAGTCGGTGGAAGACTTTTGTCGCGTCCATATTGAAAGTCTCAAATATTTTGGTAACGTGCCGCCATATATAAGCATTTATGGGTATACAATGTTTCGCTGCTCAAAATAAAGGTTTTGCAACAAAACGCTACTTTTGCCATAACACAAATGACATTATGTGAAAATATTTATTCATTATGGTAACGTTAATTGATTCTACCTAAGCGTGCTTTGAATGGATTACATGTCGTATTAGATAAACAAGTTTTTTTTAAATTCTGTAAAGTTTCTGCTGCATAATGAACTAAACGATCTACGGTAACGGCACGGGATACCTCGCATGGAACAAATTATTCCTTAGTGGATTAGGCTGCATACATTATCACGTAACTTAATTTGACTTCAGACAGATGGGATTGGCCATGGCAAGTTTCCAAAAGCTCGAGATGAAGGAGTTAATTAGTGAGTAAGCCGAACTTTTGAAAATTAATATTGATGACATTATGAAAAATTATTTATACCAAGTCACTGAGCAAGGGTTAGTTTAAATGATTGTTGAGATGGAATAAAAATATTGGAACTAGGTGCTGTCTCATGTGTCCAATGTATCCTCTCAAACGCTACTTTTAGTGCTAAAGTAAACAAAATTGCTTAAATTATCACCATTTATTATATTAAATATACAAACATTGGTGATTATGTTTGATCACAAGTAAAATGTGCTGGGCAACCAAACATCTCCCGTTGTCTTCGACTGGCAAACCAACCTCAGTAATCTCAGCATTCCGCTTTGGCCTTCACAAATTTATTCTCCCCCTTTGCCAGAGAGAAGAGACAACCAATTTATCTTGTTATTTGTCGATTGAAAAGATGAAGAATCTTTTTTCTAGAACACGCGAAAGATGAAATTAATAATGTTCTGTCCGAACAAATCCAATTTGAAATATTCATTGGTTTGCGGAATCGGCTTCTACAAATTTTCGCTTAACTTCATTTACACAACACCGCATCTTAAAATTGGATTTGTAAAGGTTTTTTGTTATACCTAACGCAAGTGCAAATATTGTTTGCTTTTCTTTAGGTCGGCTTTTGTGGAAAGGTAACAGTTCTTCATTTTTACATTAAAAAAATCCCCGCCAATTTAAACAATTTTTTACTTAGTACGTTTTCCAGGAATCATCAAAAAGGTAGTTGAAAAATATTTAATATTTTTTATTCAAATTAAAAAATATATTTTTTTGTCAACGAACTTTAATCGAAGATTAATAGGGTAATTATGTTTCTATAGTAATTTTTTATAATGGGTGTCCCGGTATGGGTTTATTTTACGTAAACCTTCAGTTTTATTCCGAGATTAGTGATACAATTATCAAAAAATTTACTTTTTACGTGAGATTTCTAACAACCACGCCTACCCCCTTTTCCCATTCCTTAAAGCATAATTATGATAGTTCTGGATTTCTCGATGAAGTTTAGCTCACATTTTTTTAAACTCTACAAATCATGAACACTCGTAGATAGGGGAAGGGAGGGCAAGATGGAAGGAGCGGGCAAGATGGAAACTATCTACCTATCGCCAACCACGCGACAAAGTGCCCGTGTCTCTACGCGCACAGATATAAGCGGCCATGTTGTATTTATGTCCGGTGACTCGGTTCGGCTCGCGCCACCAAGCGACTTGCACGCGTGTTTTGTATTTTCGCGACGAATTATTACAAAATCAGTGGACTTTAAAAGTGTGATTACTCATACAAAGTAAGTAATACTATCATTTTGTTTTTATAAACACTAATTATAAGGAATAGATCGTATGAATTGATATTTAAAGAGGAAAAAAATAAAAGGATTTTCTAAGAAATTAATATTATTATTGGCAGTTAGCTTGTGGGCAAGATGGAAAATTGCATTTTAGGGCAAGATGGAATAGTTTCCATTTTGCCCGCGTGCAATTATTTTGATTTCTGTTTTAATTTTTTTCAACTAATTGAGAATGATTCTCTCTATAAACGGTGTTCAAGTATATTACAAAGAGAAACATAGGATCTTGAACTGAAGAAACAATGCAGATAGTGATGGACGAAGCTGTAACTACTACAATACGCGCAGCTTTATTGAAATACGGAATTGCGATCGGAACCTTACACCGCTATATCAAAAAAGGTACCGCGTCCAAAAACCTAGGTAGATTTCAAACTGTTTTTTCGAAAGAACTCGAGAGAAAAATTTGTGACCTTGCAAACCTGACCTTGAACGGGACACCCTTTTTTAAGGCATAATAAAAGAAAGTTTACAGCAATTTGCTTATGAGGTGGCGGTACAAAACTAAATACCGCATCCATTTACATGTGAGAAGGCTGGGAGAGCATGGTTTAACGGATTTATGAAAAGGCATCACCAACTAACTTACAGGACACCGGAACCCACAGATTTAGCTCGTTGTTCGGCTTTTAATCGCACGCAGGTTGATCGGTTCTATGATAACCTATGAATGGTTATTTCTCAAAATAACTTTGTGTCACGACCCGACGACATCTATAACATGGATGAGACTGGTGTCAAGACTAGTGCCTCTAAACCTCCTTGAGTAATTTCTACAAAAGGCAAAACACAAGTAGGCATTGTAGCAACAGCAGAAAAAGGGCAATTTACCACAGTGATTTGTGATTGCAGTGCTATCGGTCGCTTCATTCCACCTTTCTTTATATATGGACACAGGAAGATAATAAATGAACGTCTTTTGGATGGAGTTCCCAATGGTTCTCAAGTGTGGTGTAACTGATTTGGGCTGGATAACTAACGACACCTTTAACAACTGCCTACAAATATTTATTGAGAAAACAATACCAATAGCAGATAGACCTGTTTAATTAATTCCAGATAATCATGTTATGAATCAAAATCTAGAAGCTTTAAATTTAGCTCGAGGAAATCATTTAATCATGGTCAGTATTCCCCCCTCACACAAGCCACAAGCTGCAACCATTAGACGTCTCGGATTACCGTTCATTAAAAGTGGCTTTTTGTAGAAAATATTACCAATGAAACATCTACTGTCCATGATGGTTATGAAAAAAAAACAGGATGAAGAAGTGCAACTTAATTTTGATAATACACAGAATACGATGTCAGAAGACAGTATATTTAAAACAAGTTCAGGTGTTATTGATAAGAGTTTGGAACAACCATCCACCTCGTACTAAATTTCTCCAATTAAAATACTTCCATCACCAAAAATTACTCCTACAATAATAAAGAAGCGAAAATTGAGATGTAAAAAATCAGAAATCCTAACTAGTTCTTCATTCCAAGAAACTATTGAAGAAAATAAGGAGCTGAAAGCGAAACCAAAATTAGTTCTTAATCCGGTCATCAATGGCAAGGAAAACAAAGGAAAGGGAAAAGGAAAGGGTAAAAGAAAGGGGAAAAGGACAGAAAAAGACGAGAACATACTACAACATCCGGAGCAGTCAACACAAGACGATGTGTTGTGTGTATTATGTGGAGAAGGATATGTGGAACCGCCCACAGAGGACTGGGTACAGTGTCCACAGTGTTGTGGTTGGGCACATGAACCATGTTCAGACATAGAAAACGGTTGTCTTTTATGTGTCAACTGTAAAATGTAAAGATATCCTACTCATTCCATCTTACCCTTATAAGCTTTCCATCCTGCCCTCAGGGTTAGGGCAAGATGGAATTTTTCTTGTTTTTCTTTTATGAGTCCTAACAGATTTTATACTCAATTTTAACTAAATTTTATAAGCATGTAAGATCTCTCTGAAGACTTATTAAAATAAAGGATTGATATTATGTTGTTATATTTTTTTTTTACATCTTAAAGTTAAGCCTTCCATCCTGCCCTCCCTTCCCCTACATATATTTTCCAGCGAAATTTTCATTAATTGAAAAAGTAGAGCTGTCACAAAATTAAACTGAGGTACCTACTCTGCAAATATTAAATAATTGACAAGAACCTGGTTTTCTTTGCACATTGTATTTTGCTATTACTGACTGGCTTTTTTTCACTGGATGTACTGTGTGATGTTCTCCGGCATACCTCTTGCATTAGGTTCTGTCAAACCGACAAATTATTAATTTGCATTTCAATAAAATATCTACATTATTATTTTGCAAATCCAAAATCATCGCTATTGTAGTCAGTATTTGAAAACAAAAGTCAATTAACTGTCGGCAAATACGGGTAGGAATAACAAAATCATTTGGTCAGACCTGGTGTTGTATTTTCCAGGAACCGACCAACAACATCTCATTATATCACAACAATGCACTGTTTTCCTTTTCCCATTAACCCCGCGGTCCGGCGGGCAAGTTTAAACTTGCCATTCTAAAGGGTCGCTTTAGCCGCAGGGCACAGAAAACACGCCCGGCTTAAACGACTTTCTTTGTATCGCACATTATGAGAAAGACAGATTCTATGTTTGAAATTATTAATTTGAATATATGTTTTTTTAAATGTACTGAAATTGAAAAACAATATATATATTTTATTGCAACATTACCAATAACAGAACACTCTGATCTTATATTGAATTTAACAAATTAAATTATTTTTTTATTACACTTAAAAATAAAACCTATTTCATATAATGGCAACTTTAATTTTAATACTAACGAAAATTCTGAAAATATTCCTAAAATGAGAACCTATTTAAATTACATGAGAGAATCAGATTTCAAATATTGTATAAACAAAAATACTCGAGAAATTCACTGGCTACACATTTAATTACAATATATTTTTAATATGAAAACAATGGTTTGGCAAGCGAATATGACAGACCATCATACTTGCATACTTTTATACGATAGCGAAATAAAATTCTAAATAAATGTTCCAATTACCAAAAAAAGGCAAATATTGCAATCCAACAATGTAGAAAAATACAAAAATATTTTTGAAGAAAAATTTAAGGATCATATAGAAAATTCTACGACACAGGTCTCACTTTTCCAAATTCAGACGTCTTAAACCTTGGAATACTCACGGTCTTGTAAAAATTAATTTGAGGAAAAGAAATACTATGTAAAACTACAATTAAATATCCAGACTATGAAAAAGCTGAGACCACTATTAGAAAATATAAAATAAAAATAAACATCCGTAGTTTTTAAAAAGGTAATGGCGACTTCATAAAATGAATAATTTCTACTTCCGGAAACAATCAAAAAGTTATTTGAAATCGGTAAATTTCGGAAGCAGAACAACTGACAAAAATAATACTATAAATTACGTAAAATTTGAAAATAGTATTGTAGATATATCCAAAGACCCTAAAATAATGGCAAACACTTTTAATTATTATTTCTCTAAAGTAGAAAGTAACCTCGGTGAAAAAATTTCTAAACCTGTAAACAAGCCAAAACCTGCAACCAATAATCAAAAATGAAATACACTATTCATTTAAACTAGCAGTTAAAAACCCGCTCGGCGGGTTTTTGCTGCTAGGCCCTGCGGGCGGCACTTCGTTGGGCTTCGCCCAGTTTAAGTGATACTAACAGTTACATTTAATAGGTAGATATTAGATCAATGGGTAGAAATATAATAGAAAGACATTCTGAACCATTAAACACCCCTCACCCCAACATAAATCTCGTCAATGAGAAAAATGTTTCCTCTTCCATACCACCGAAATGATTTAATTTTTAAATCGAAATTAAATTGCAAAATATTTATATGTAATTCGAAAATAAAAAAAAATATTAACATATTACAATATTATATATAACTTTGGTAAAATAATATACTCTTACCAAAAGACTGTCAAAGTAATAACATTTTTTTTTAAATATATTAAGAATTATTTTATTAGGATAAGTCCTAAAAATCTACATATTTGGGTGAAATAATATTACGCTCTTACCTAACGATTGTCAAAGTAAATACACCAAAACTCTCTTAATTCTTAGGCGGGAAAACCTTACAGGTGGGATAAATTGAGTCATTTTCATTTCAAAGGACACAAAAAACAAAACTTTTTAAGCAAGTACAATTTATTATACTTTTATTTTTTACAATCTATAACATAATATTATACACTTTCATTAGGAAAAAATCTCTTTATAAACAATATTATCCGTAAACCAATCAGTCAGAATTTGTATAAATAACAATGACTGCGCTCAAACTGTCCATGAGAAAATACTGGTTCAGGAAGTAACAGTCCACCCCGTTCAAAAGTTTGTCCTTGAGATGTATTGATGGTCATAGCATAAGCTAATTTGACTGGAAACTGTTTCCTGCACATATTGAATTATATTGTAACATCCGACAAAGTGTTTTAAATTCTAGGAATGAAATGTACTGTACCTTTTCTGTTCCCCGTAATGATTTTGGCTTGAATTAAGTTACAGCTGCTAATTTTTATAGCACCGCTTTTGTGAGATATCACCTCAGGGGCGCTTTCCGTTGAAGTACATCCTCATTGATTGCATAAACATGTCTATTTTTAGGGCACAATATGGTACGTTGACTCATTACTAAGGCATCAGCAGTTGTATGTGTCTCACTGTATATATAGTGAATAATATCTTGACAAATATTTACATTGGGAATAAGCACAGATGACTCTAATGTTCCTTCTACCGAAGGAAGTTTGCCATCTTCCAAGTCCAAAAGCCATTTAGAAAATATATTTTCACTTTCTAAAGCTCTGACATTTGTTTTTAATTGAAAGGGTTATGAAATGGTACCAAAGTGTGCTGCTCTTTATGCAAGCGGCAATTAATTGTCCTCGTGAAGCACGTCGACACACTGAAAGGATCTGACGAAAGTCTCCGCCAAAAACAATTACTTTGTTACCAAAGACAGAATCATTTCCCATAATATCACGTAAAGTACGCTCAATTACTTCTATAGCTACACCTGGGGCCATCGGTGCTTCATCCCATATTATAATATCTGCTTCCGTTATAATTTTCCCATTCTTTGATGTGACCTTACATGTTGTATTGTCCGGTAAATTGAGGGGTAAATTAAAAGCAGTATAATAAAACTCTTTTACCTTTTCGTCTTAGAGTGTGAATTAAAGTTTAGTAAAGGTATGTTTTCCCTGTTTCGCCTGAGCCATCAATGAAGAAACATTCATTGTCATCATTTTCATGTGAAAAAAACTTATTCAAAATAGAATTATATGCTTGATGTTGTACGTCATTGAGTTTGGCAGCCATCAATTCACCTAAAGTGTTTTCAGAAATTACATTAAAATCAGATACTTGTCCAAAACTGCAACTTTCATCAGGTTCAGGTAAGCCCTGCATTCAGCAAGATGAATTCTCCTTCATAAGAATATCCTGTATGTTTAAAAGACAAAGATTAATAGCTCTTTCTTCAGCAACACAATGATAAAAAAAAATCTTCAGCCGAAGATCGAAGGGATACATTGTATTAAAATTAAAACAAATAGATGTCTAAGAATTTTAGGCGTCAAATACAATGAAGCCTTCGTCATGCACTGCGACCATTCTCGTATGTCATCAATGAGCTTCAGTTCACGTGCCGCATCATGAAAAGTAGCTACATAGAAAATTGCCATCAACAGTTCGCAAAGATTCAAAGGATGTAGCTTCAGCCACCTTTATAAGAATCAGCCGTAAATGATACATTTCTATATTTCTAGGAGAAATTTAAGGTATTCATCCAATGATTTTGCCGCCTCCCCGCTGTCGCCTCGTCCACTTTTTACCAGCTGAAAAGACATAGTTATTTGGTACATCTTGATACAGAATAGAGCGTCCCTCAATATCTTGAAGATTCAATTGGAACCACGCTGTTAAAGAAGTGTTCCTTGTAGATGCTTCCCTGAGAGCCTGTTCCTCCCGCCCAGAGGGGCGGGAGGAACATTCGGTTCGATCCAATTCGGTTGGTATTTCTGACCATTTGGGATTGCATGTAAAAGTTACGAATAGATCAGGACGACCAAATTTACGTACCGTTGCCATTGAAACTTGATTAAGTTTATTTACATGGCGTGGTCCACCAGTAAATGAAAGTGGAAGAATGACTGTATTACCTGCACATACTTCTCTATCAGTGGCTAAATTTCTTACATGGTTTTGCAAACCTTAATAGCATTCCACTCTGAGGTGTCGTTGGTTTTTTCTAGTGTAATCTAGGCGACCAGATTCATAAATAATGATAATAGATAAATGATGTAAGCATGAATTAAATACTGTTGAAAAAGTTTACCCGCATAATAGATTGGATTAAATATATTTCTTCGCACTGCTAATTTACTTGCATAAAACTACATAGCAGTTACAGTATGACATTGAGCAGTACAGAAATCAGCATGATGCTTAAAGCCTGGGGTCCAACCACCCACCACCCGATAGAACTAGTAGTGGGAAAACCATAGGATCTAAATGCTTTGATAAAGTTGCCATCCTTTGAAGTCCTTAACATTTTTAGGTTAAACAGCGATATCTATACCCGATGGCAAATTCCCGTCTGTCTGCTACGTATACCATTACGATATCGTGAGAACTGGTTGGAGCATTTTATCTCTGATGAACGTGTAAATAATAGACGTATATCTCTCACCTGCCCACCCTCAGCCGCAATGCGTATTTCTTCTTCCTCGACAGATTCTTTTAGTTTCTTATACTGATGAGGGCTTATTTGGCGTAAATCACTATCAATTATTTGCATTATATTTTTTTAGCAATCGGCATTAGATGGGTGACTCATACGCACTCTAATAGCCTCATCAGGATCGTATAGATAAAGCTGAGCATAGGAAGGTATTTCACCTGCAACTTGTATACTTCTGGAAGTAAGATGATAAACCTAACCAGAAATTTTTAAACAATATGGACCATTACCTGGGATATTAGCTATTTGCGCTCCAAATGAGGCAAATCTATTAGCACTCTTGTATTGACAAATAAAATTCCTAAAGTTTTTAGATTGACTACAATCTCCTGTCAATAATTCGTTAAGTTAAGTGCTGGAGGATAAGCTAAAATTTGTGGTATTATTTTTCCAGTATGACAGCAAGAATGTAACAGTTTACCTTTTTATATGACACTCTTTTGATATGACGCCGAAATAATTCTGTTCTGGAAGCACATAATTAGGATTATTGATTTAAAGCACACTTCAAAAATACACTACTATGGCACTTCGATCGCTTGGTAAATTTCCCTCTCATTCGAACATTCCGAAATTCGAACAATTCTGGTAAAATATTGTCCACATTACTTTTAACCATAGTAATTAAATTGAAATAATAATCTGAAAACAAAATATTTCTTTTAAGCGATTTACAGGTAGTTGGTAAACAAATTTCTTGGTTATCACGTTAATAATTCTGTAATTATCACAAATGACACATATTAAACATGACGGCGCATCGGATCGGTGTTGTAATATCAAAAAATAATTAATTACGTATTTAAGTATCGAGTGGAACTGGTTATTTTTGCAGCCGGCTTTATAATGGTGGATTTATAATTATATATTATATTTATTTTTTATAATTATATATTTGTTTATATATATATCTCACTTTAAAAAATCACACTGACATTGTACATTGCTTGACACTAACTGGTTATAGAAGCTTTTTACATTGATTGGAAATCGATATACGCTGGCAACACTGAACAGTGTGTCTTTCGCGTGAATAATGATAAACGTCAAATTTCAATACGTAATTGTGGATAATTTTTACTGTAAAGTAATTAATCCAATGGATTGTGAACTTTCTAAAACATATTTTCTTCGATATTATCCAAAAATTATATGATCAGAAAAGATGCTTTTGAAGAAATCTGGTGATCCTATTTTAGTATGAAATCGGGTCTTAATTTTCAAGTTAGCGGAATTTAACCGAAACAAACAATTTAAATTTGACCCATCAGAGGGCCTACATCGTTCAGACGAAAGCGTATTAATACTATCAGATAATACTACTGAATCCGAAATACAACTTATCTGAAATACAATAGACAACATGAAAGGCGGTTTCTCTCCAGGTTTTAACCACATTTCTGTAAAAATACTCAAAACAATGAAATTATACTTACAAACACCACTTTGTCACTTTGTTAATCTCAGTCTGACTCAAAACAAATTATAAAAAAATCTATAATATCACCTATCTTCAAAACCGGTGACCATAAATTATTGACTAACATCTCTAACATAGCCATTTTTTTTTAATAGATTGATGAAAAATTGGTTTGTAGATTTTTTGGAGGACCGTAAAATATTACACTGCTTTAAATTCGGCTTCATAAAGCACACAAGACGCAATAGCAAATGTAATATCACTTTATACTCATAACTTCAAGGCATTAAATTTTCAGGAATTTTCAAAGAACTATGAAATATATTTTATAGTATCTCTCACCAAAAACTTATTAAAAAATAATCTAAAATCTGATCATCATCAACGATAAAGCTATCCAATAAATAGGAAGTTATTTGACAAAGCGTCCACAATTTGTTAAAATCAATAACAAAACTATCGACCAAGAAACAAAAAATTTTAGTGATCCACGAGGCACAGTACTATGACCTAAATTTTTAATTTTTGTTTTATTTTCTAATGTATATTTGTTACTTAAATTTTGTTTACTTTGCTTGCGCTTTCGACACACTCGTGTCATTAAAAGAAAGATTAGATTTTATTAAGTGGGGGTAGTGAATGGTATGATTTGGGGGGTGGGGAAAAGGGCGAGAAATGTGATAGGTGTAAATAAAACTGGGAAACATTGTTAATAAAGGTGACTTACAGGGAGCTATTATTTTTTTAACTACATTAAGTTTTGGATTCATTTGTTCGTCAATTTTTATGGTTTCTAAAGCGCACAAATTGAAACATGTATTAACGTTTAAATATTAAAATTATTTGTACTAAGACCTATATTATTCATTTTGTATGTAAAAACCTAAATTTTCTCTTATGTTGATGACACAGTTCTTACAATAAAAGATTAACGTGGGAAAAATAATTTAAAAGCCACAGAAGATATAAATAATCTAAGAACATGGTTTGACGATAACCTCCTGCTGTTAAATAATGATAAAATATGAAATCCCATCAGAAACTATTAATAACAATATATTTCAAAATTTTCAAATAATCTTACATCATTCTCTCACGCAATACGATCCCAATCACTGTCAACCTAATTGTTCAACTCTAGGGATAATCAAAAATAAAAACCTAAAATGTAAACATACATCTGCCGTACAGTAAAGAAAACTAATTTAAATATTCTTAATTCTCAATTTATCAACAAAAAATCTACATTCAATTTATTACGCATTACTACAGTTTATTCTACAATATGCCATTATCAGTTGGGGAGAAGCTTACAAAACAAGTATGATGAAAAATTATATAAAAAACCTCCATACTTCCCCACTGAACGCGTATTCGAATAATAAGTCCGTACATATAAAACTTTTTTGTGAAAAATTCAACAATTCGAATTATAAAATAAAGTGAAAAATACTCAATTATCCCTGAAAATCGTACAAGACTGAAATATATATTTTTTAATTAAATTTTTCAACTAAAAGAAAGACAAACCTTCCCGGATTACGAATATCCCACACACAACACACTATGCCTGGGTGGGACCCAAACGCGATGTTGACTCAGCCACTGACCGGTCGAATATTAATATATAATTTTAAATGCCATAAACTAAATACTTGTTTGCCCAACACCATTAAACTCACCAAGGAAAATTTTTCTAAATTACAAGATGAAAACAGAAGCTTTTAGTATAAAATAATGATATTTTTTTCTAAATTAATGTTGTCTTCTAATTTCATAATCACTTTTATTAAATAGTAAGTGTAACCATAATTTTCCTTTACGAGGTTTTTTGTCATTTTTCTGGCTACGCCACATTATAAGCTTTGTTATTCTCCCGCCAACTATAGAGCAGGAATCTAAACTCCACGCTTGAATTTAGTATTTGCAACCAAATGCAGCTACGAAAAATTCGGGACGTAGGGATTCAACCGTCATCGACCCAAGATCGAAATACCACCATAAAACTTACCCCAATATGACATATCGGAAGGTACTGTGTACATACATATATTAAACCACCGAAAGATACCGCCGTTAAATTTAATTATTCGCAGCACGTGATCGCCGATAGTGTGTGTGCATTAGTTCATGTTTAAAAGTGACTTGTGATTGATCAATTCATCGAACATTCTTCCCAAAATAAATAATACGTAATCAAACCTGGTAAGTACAGAAATCTTGCAATTACTCTGTGTGTTGGTTGGGGCAGCGCAATTCCTATTGAATTACAAGTCTCTTTAGAACACAGAGAGCATAGAACGCATTTCTTTGCCCCAATTACGGTGACGCAACCTCCAGCCTTAAAGTACACATAACTATATTTACTTTTGAAAAAATCCGTCTTTCGAACAGTAATTTTCAATAAATATAAACTACGAGCAAAATTATGCTTATACCATAATATGCTTTTAAACAAATTTTTTTCCAAACGTAAACTCCTCTTTCATCAACAAGAAAATGCTTTAAATGGAAAAAAGTATTTATCGTAAGATACAAAAAAGCCCATTTCTAAAACCTAATAATTATGCCATGTACAATTGTACAATAGAATTTGAATAGATTTTTATTTGTAATCTTGAAAAAAACAACAACATTTATTAGATGAGACTTTTGTGTCAGTCACTTACCTAAGTCATAAATTAATATGAACGAAATATTTTTCTAAATTCACGATTTTTATACAAGTGCACAAAAATTGTATGATCACATAATTTCAACTGACTTATGTTCTAGAATCGTGATATCCGGGTCAGTATTAGTTTGCACAACGAAAAAGCGAGTCGTCTTCACGCCTCACCGATTTACGACATTCAAATGCAAACTACGTTAAAATAGTTTGAAGTAACTGGAGGCCGTCCAAGAGGGAGTCGCGACAGAGAACAGAGCCAAGTAGTCTGACTGGAGCTATGGTATCCGCCTCCGCTGGAGAAAGCCGTAACGCCGCTCCACTGGAGGCATAAACATTTCCTCCATTGTTGAAAGTTTATCTGTCTACAAAATTAACGAGGACTCTGATAATACCGGCTGTAAACGAAACTACTCTTGGCTTTTGTACTATCGCTTATGCACGGTGGGGCACCGATTACTTGGTGAGGGGCCGATCCTCGACTTTGCTTTAATGCCCCATCCGCTTATTTGGTTCTGATCAAGATATTACAATGGAAGCGATTTTATGTCAAGTAATAACTATTCATATTTGAAATTACAGCTTTTTTATAAGTATTTGGATTTTATTTTTTGGTGTGATATGTGTTATGTGCTCGAACGTTTAGCACTTCATTAATCACATTAAAATTGCTTTTTAAGGTTATACGAGTATTTACATATTATTAAATTACAAACTAAAAATTGAAAAAAACCCACTACTAGTTTATAGTGTATCGAAAAGATCAAGCTTAAATATGAGAGCAGTATCGAAAAAATAAGCATCAAAAATCTTGTATATTAACATCTATTTAACAAAAAAATACAACTGAATTATGAAAATGGACATTTAAAAGAAAATAGAATCAAAAATACATGTAAAAGTATACCTATTCTAAGACTCCCTTGTCGAAAGAGGTCGAATTCACAGAAATCATGACGTTCCACATAATATGTTCCGCGAAATACGAATCGATTTAAAAAAGAAGAAGAAAATGTATAATTTTTTTGAAGAAATTTGTGAAGTGTTCATATTAACTGCAATTTGTAATCTTAACTACTCTACTTGGTTTGTAACTTTTTTTTTCGCTTTATTTTTTGTAATTTTTATATTGGATCATAATATGTGACCATTGTTATGTTTCTTTTTTATCCTTTTTTTTAAGAAAGACAATCATTGCCGGGTTATGAATAACCTGATAATCTTTGGAAATCTCCTACATCGACTACAGTAATCGGAAAATGTTGTTTGTGTGATGATGGAGGACTTAGCCAGCCGAGGAATCGAGCGCATAGAAAAATCAAAAAAATCAAAAATCCTGGGTAGAACTCAAACGTGATACTAACTCAGATAACGGCTGGTCTGTTATATATTTGCTGTATTGTCTAGTCTTATGTGTACAATTTTAAGTTAAATAACTAAATTTATGATTAAAGATTATAAAATTATAGCGCAAGTTAAAAAAGGTGGGTAACTATCTAGAAAAGTACATGTTTGTATTGTTTATGTAGCACTATCATATTACTCATATTTGAATTCAGCACAAAATAAAGACAATGATAGAGCAAGAGTATTTTGAACCATTTTAGAAACTAACATAATCTTTAAAAAAGTTCGCCTCCTTTCAAATATCCGATTATTGAATGTTTTTCAAATTAGAATGTATCTTTTGCGCACATGTCATGACCAGGTATTGAAAGATCCCCGAAGTTATTTTTATTTATTAGGTCTAACCGAAATCTTATGAATACGATCCAGAACATTTGGGATTCACAATGGTGGTTAAGGGGTAAAGCTATCGAATTAATTTTTATTATTTCACAATTTACTCATATAAAATAATATATAATATATTTGTAACACGTACATACATTCGACAAGTATGTCGAGTGTGGTAGTCAAAAACCATGTAAAATACTGTATACAAATATATTTTACGAATAAAGGAAAGAAAAAAAAAGTTCAACTGGAAGTGGAAGATACTCTCATTAAATAAAATAATAATGATTGGGTTTTTTGTATAGCGCCGTTTTCGCGAGAAAATCACCTCACGGGCGATTAACAACCTAATTTATGCATACACGAGTAATCTATTCTTATCACATAGACCCATAACTTATTACTTTTTGCTTTTAACTAAGTTTACTAGTGACTTACAACTAGTTGCTGATAACTTATATTAATATCGAGTTATTTACAACTTATGACTTAAACTATACATATTTTTGTGACCGAGTGGAAATTTACACAATACTGCTATAATATGACTAACAACTACGGCTTAAACTAGAGATTTACGACTAACATACACATTTACGTTTACAAATATAGATTGTACGGGACGTGTTTGCCTGCACAAGAAAAGACTGTAAATAATAAGCACCGGCACACATCAGCCCTCAACCTAGGTAATGATTTAAGTAAAACACCGTGAGGTGTTATTATTATTGTTTATCCAAACCATCATAAAAGAAAGACGATTCAAATAAAAATTCACATTTTAATTACAAGTATTGTACTGGTATACAGAACGTACAAAGGGGTGTAGCTTATAGGTACTTCCTATTTTTTACAGCCAACCCAATTCATAAGAAATAGTTATACGTATTTCAATACAACTGGGTTTTATAACAAGATAAAAACTGAGATAATAGGAAATCTTTCAGCGATAATTTCAGATTGGAGCACATTGTGCATTATCGCGCCATACGATACAGCAAATGGCGTATGCGACTGCTGCAGCAGTGGCCAGTTCAATTGGTAGCCAGCAGGAATCGGCCAACCACTAGGTTGTTAGCATCAATGACTAATTCAAATTATATATAACAATGGTAGCCAGGAAGAATTTACCAGCCTCTAGGTTGTCAGCATTATTGCTGGTTCAGTCGGTAGCCAGGAAGAATTGGCCAGCCTTTAGGTTTTCGGCATCAATGACTAATTCAGTCGGTAGCAAGGAAGAATTAGCCGGCCTCTAGGTTGTCAGCATCAATGGCTTATTCAGTCGGTAGCCAAGAAGAATTGGCCAGTCTCTACGTTTTCAGCATCAATGGCTAATTCAGTCGGTAGCCAGGAAGAATTGGCCAGCCTATAGGTTTTCAGCATCAATGGCTAATTCAGTCGGTAGCCAGGTAGAATTGGCCGGCCTCTAGGTGGTCAGCATCAATGCAGCAGGGATTGGCTAGCCTTTAGGTGATCAGCGGCAGTGGGCAGTTCAGTCGGTAACCAGCAGGTATTTGTCAGCCTTTAAGTTGTCAGCATCTGTAACTGGTTCAGTTGGTAGTCAGGAGGAATTTATCAGCCTCTAGATTGTCAGCATCAATGCAGCAGGGATTGGCCAGCCTCTAGGTGATCAGCGGCAGTGGGCAGTTCAGTCGGTAGCCAGGAGGAATTCATCAGCCTCTAGGTTGTCAGCATCAATGCAGCAAGGATAGGCCAGCCTCTAGGTGATCAGCGGTAGTGGGCAGTTCAGTCGCAGGAATTCAGCGGCGGCATGGTCATTTGATTATATGAGCCGGCACACGGAGACGTCCCAATGCGTCTGGCTCAGCTGATAGAGTGCCGGCCGTAAACAGATTCTTGCAAATAGTTGTAATCTTTAAAATGATTGTGCCGCGATGGAGGAACAGAAGTGACTACCGATTTCAGTTGACAGGAATTTATAATTTTTAATTATAATTAACAGATGGCGATTTAACTGGAGGTGTTCCGTCCACCCGTGGTAATTTTTAAATTTGACTGCCCCAATATTTTGTTTTAACTGGCTATTTATAATTTCTCCAACAAGCGTTCTTGTGACATCAATAACATAAAAAAAAACTTGATTACTGTTCTAAACGCAGGTGTTTGTATGAGTCATTGTCAGGTGTTCAATATTCTTTTTTTTTCGGCTTGATTCGCCTCGTAACAGATTGTTTTGATGCATTTTTCAACTGCCAAATTTAATAATATTAAATGCAATAAAATCATTTTTTTATTCTCGATACATAGATTGTTATGATTTCTGCCCGTGGTGTCAGTGTTAAAGTATAAAATATTACAAAAATAGTTTTAGGCATAATAATTGGTTACTACATTAAAGTGGGTGTTCAAGGAGAAAATTCCCCGGACTGAGCAATTAAATACCTCAGAAAACAAAATGCGGTCATTATTCTGGATACAACAAGTTGAAAAGGTAGTAGTTTTGCTCTGAACTCAGATGTGCTGTCGATCTTTCGCAAATGTTAAGGGAATTTGTTCTAAGCTGTTGGGCCTGCTACCACTTAACCCCTATCTCTAAAATTGGTATTCGGATTGCGCATAGGTACTGAGAGTTGACTTATGGCTGTTTAAAATGCTGATCGAAGGATTTCTTGCCTAGTAGTCGATTGAAATGCACAGTTCCGACAAGTGGGGCGGCAATATTTCTTTTTATAAATTTGATTTGACGCAGGTGAAAGAAACCTGCGTTTACTGTTTTGTAAATTTGCGATTTGAGTGAAAGATCTTCATCTAGAATCTAAATGAACACCTAGGAGTTTTATGCCATTTTTAGGGATGATGTTGCAGCTAGAAGTAATGAGGAGAGATTTGTTTTATATTGACTGGCGTTTTTTTGTTGCTGTCCAGAGAAATTCTGTTTTGGATGGATTTAGTCTTAGTTTGTTCGAAGAAATTCACTCTGCTATGGCAGCAATGCATTTAACAGTAATATGTTTTAATTTGTCTTTCTCATTCGGTGCACAGTAGAAAATATTTGATCGTCAGCATAGAAGTGGGAAAGACTCCGAAAAATTCTATTATTTTGGCAACATCGTTGATGAACAAAATTATAAGTAGGGGCTCCAGCACTGAACCCTGGGGGACTCTAGAAGTCAGAGTCACGTAGGGCGAGTTTTTATCGCCCACTCGTACAGATTGTGTTCGGTCACAGAGGTACGATTTTATCCACTTAATAATTTCACCACACAGTCCAAAAGTATTTTCCAGTCTATCACCATTCAGAATTAAACCGTTGCTTGAAATGGCTTTGGCCGTGTTTGGTGACCAGATCTGAAAAGCCAGGTACTCTACCTTCCACTTCAGGTTCATAACATACCCCAATTAGGGATGCCATAGTCTCACTGGCTCTAGACAGTTGGGAGCAGTTGGGAAGCTTATGCGGTTTCACCTAAAAAAAATAAAAACATATTATCTCAATCACAAAAGAGATATTACCAACAGTACTAAACTAATTCAAGTTCCGAAAAATTTATCTTTATCTAAAGTTTCAGGCCTGGCGGGTATTTACGAGAGAATTGTTGAAACTGTCCGCCCAAGTAATATTTTTTGAGTGCCTACGTTTAAAGTTTTCTTTAAGTGTTTTGTAGTACGAAAGTTGTATGAGATATCTTGTTTTATTTACAAACTTAAGCTTATCTGTATTTAGCTTCGACATCTTTTAAGATAAAAGAAATTAAAGTTGTCGTCAAAACTGAACGATATTAAACAAGATGTAAAAGATTTTAAAAAAAGTTTTGACTAACAAGTGAGGGCGTAAAAATGACTATAAAACTGTTACCAACATTTTACAACTTTAAACATGATATTTTTGAACTCCCTGTTTTTTTTCAGATGAGGTTTAACATCTTCGAGTAAAAAAATATAGCTCTAAGCCAAAAAGTAAGATAATTAATATTCAGTACGATGATAATTGTATTGATAAAATCTTTTACTTCAATAATTGCTTGTAAAGTAGCGAGACAGTTGGAACGCTCTTCGAAATTATCTGTTGTGCAAATCGGCATGTAAAATGTAAAGATAGTAATTAAATTTAGTATTTCAGTATTTCAACTCACCTCTATGCCCGTCGTACGACAGTTGTGATCAATCGGTATTTTCTATAGATTATTCCCACTCCTCTGTGTGGTTTTCGAGGTAGTGGACCGTCGGCGATGTTGACGACAGATATTTTTAAGCTATTAAACTCCGGAAGAATATGGGAAGTCGATATCTGTTTAAAGGGAAAATAGTTAAAAGCTCGTTTGACATGTTGCTGATAATATGTTTGGTGGATAATTGAACCTCCAAAGTACGTTTACACATTTGCCCTAATGATGAATACTGTAATGCTGTCTGAAACGTTGGCTAAATAAATATGTGGCGCAACACGGCATAATACCCCAAAATTAAATCATCATAATAAAAGTATTATAGTTCCGAACGACTTTTAAAGAACAGTGAAAACCTATAAAAAAAGTTAATAATAATCTTTGTAATATATCATATCTCAAAAGTACCTACAACTTTAAAAAATAATACAAAATTGTTTTTAGAACGTGTGTATATTAAAAAATTTCATCATATTACATCCAAAGTAAAGAAAAAAAAGTTATAAAATGTATATTAAAACTTTTGCAGAACAACTCTTTCTAAATGACAAAAAAACTTTGTATTTTAACATTAATTCAAATTCAATACACCATTATAAATTGTCCTCTTGCTTTGAGAGCTTTGAGAGCTTTGAGAAGTCCAAAATCCAATCTGTCAAAGGCCCATTATGATCGCGGGAACCATCGAACCTTGATTTTTTTTAAAGCTCCCGATGGAAAACTTAAATGGTGGGTTTCCGCGCCAAGTTGTCACGATCCTGGTCAGATGTTCCGATGCACACTTCCCATACCATTAATCTTCGTCGATATTATTCGGCTTATGGAAAAGGTTGCTTTCAGCACTGCCATGATTGATGGTGCTGGAGATTTAAATCGTATTTATGAATTTTGAATGATGGTTATAGAATTTTGAATATCGGACTTCCGCTGCATTCTTTTCGGTAAGATAAATTGGCGGCGATCTGAATGGAAAATTATTTGACTTGCTTTTCAATACCTAACCAGAACAAAAAAATATTAAATCTGATAAAATTAAGAATTGCTGATATTGTTATAACCCAAGAGCGTACAGCGCATTCAAAATGAGAATTAGCCAACTAGCTAAATCACCTCACAACTCTGCCCAATCGGGTGGCTACATAGCTCCCCTGCCTTTACATTATACAGTTAGGGGCGCTCTTTTGTGGTGCCATATAAAATTTAAAAAAAAACTAGACAATGGACCGGTCAAATACCTCGGTATTGGCACACTCGTATTCAAAGTGATTATATACTTTTAACATTATCTCTCTGGTTAAGACCACCGTTATCTGAATAATCAAATCTTTTCAAACCTTCCTCTTTATAGCTATTTCCCCCCTCCTTACTTCTTTCAGTCACCATTTTGCCATAGATAATAATAATAACCATCTTGGGATTGTTGATTAAAAAAAGAAAACCTGTAATGCAAAATTTAAATATCTTTTTGGTGAGAAATTATGATTATATAGATTTCATCGGTTTAACAAAATTTATGCATCGGTTTAACAAAACATAACAAAAGACTTATAACATAAACCTCTAGCTGTGTTAATAATAAAAAGTCACTTTAGTTAGCATCATTCTGAGTTAGTTTTCATATATAATTATAGTATTAGAAGGTCATGACTAGACATTAGACAGTAGTAGGCAGAAGGTAATAGGCAGTAGGTACCGCAAAGTGCGGTTCCGCTGGTGCGTGAGCGTGAGGATATATGCCTTGACACGAATTCGACATCCTCCACCGCACAGGTGGATCGGTGTTTGGGGTGTAAATTCGTTGAATTCGGTGAATTTCTCGGTCGGCTGAAATCGTAATTAAACAATAAGCAAGACATTGAGCATCGAGCATACACAAAAATGGCAAATTCAAGAGAGTCGGCAATTTCTGTTTTCCGAGTGCCTAACAAGCTACTTTTGCCTTCAGAATTGATTTTCAACTCAAAAATCAATTTTATAAAAAGTATTAAATACTATTAAATAATGGAAAGCAATACATCTCTGCATTGGTACATGCTTTTGCTGCATCATACTTCGTAAGAACATTTATATAATCCAACTCTTGTTCTACCTCTAAAACGTGTTCTACCTGGTCGTATTTTTCAGAGACCACTTCCTTCCATTCGCGCGTCAATTATTCTTTAGAAATTGAAAATTAATAACAGTCTTGAATTCTATAAAATAAGTAAGTTGCGATCTAGAATCCACTAAGTATAACCAAACCGTTGGTGTGTCAACATATAATGTTTATAAATAGTCTAAATCATACCATAGCAAAGATGTTGAAAAAAATTTTTTTTTTGACACTCCCGCTGATGTGTTGTTCATGTAGTAAATACTTACAATCTACTTTATAGGTACATAAAGCCTTAACATAGGTTTCAGAGGCGTACACATGTAAATTACAGCCAGTAGGCCTAAATAAACCTACTTGTGCCCTATTTTTCGATGGAAAGTTAAGGTGGGTATGTAAACTAATAATCAAACACAGTTTTATCAATGAAAACTACTATCACAGGTATTTATTACAACGAATCAAAACATTATGCTTATATTCAAACAAAAAAATCATCTTCTTAAAAATCAACTTGAACATATGTTTTTTTTAAATAATCGTATATTTTTTTAAGATTAATTTCTTATTCTTAGGGCAAACATTAAAAGTAATCATGCTTTTAACTACTAGCTATAATTTTAGAGCAATCTTCAGAGACTTTGTGCTCAGAAAATACTGACTTTTTGCACTTACAGCACACTAATTTTGACATTCTCTTTTTTTTAGCAGTAAAAAGCGCAGTATTTATGTTTTTTGGGCTCTGGTTCTCCTGCCGGAAGTTAATTACCTGAATCAGTAGGTTTTGCGAAAATTTGGCCTATATTTTAAAGTCGGAGCTTCAAGTCAGAAACCAAGGCTTGACTGAATCTGTGCTGAGTTGTTTAATGAATTCTCTTTTGTTTGAGAGTTTATTTGATCATGTTGTTGCCATAAATTACACCAGAATTAACAAAAACCATGTTTAAGATACCATAGAAAACAGCCACTGACCATCTATTAGTTTTGCGGCTTCATGACATTGAGGCGCACATTTGATCAAATGAATCTACTCCTCCTTTTGTTTGGTTCTAGAAATGAATCATGTCTGGTTTGCTACTTGACTTATTAATCATTGCAATTTCATCACATTACAAAAGGTAAACCATATTTGCAGGTTTTGGTTTGTATGATAGAAGTGTCAGAGAGCCATCAAAACAAAACGTAGAACTACCAACAGGTCGAGATTTCGAGTTCTTCAATTTTTCATGCATTTCCCGCTTATTTGATCAAATAGTGCCCACTAGATTTAATTTGTAATTTGAGCTGGTCCTCGAGAGGTGCGGACCTTATTCATAGCTGAAGTTCTGTGAGATGATTGACCCTTATTTGTTGACCAAACATCCCGCGTCCATTTTTACCGCGATGAGTATTTCCATGAACACGATAAATTCGTCCTGAGTTGGCAGATTGCGAAGCATAAGCAGAATCAGATGCTAGGTCAGCTTTTTAAATTTGGAGTCGGCTTCTTCAGTGGGAGCAGATTGTTGTAAAGGGAAAACCTCTTAAGTTACATAGTTATTCTCATCTTCGCTTTGAATGTCGTCCAAACTGGCTGTCTTCGTCTTCAGGAGCTGATTTTCCCAGAGAAAGACTATCTTCTTCGTGTAAGATTTTAAAAATATCATTACTATTTAATATATTAGATAATGACATATTGGTATCTGAAACAATGCCAAAATAAAGATAAAATGGACGAAAAATTAACGAAAATAAAAACACATAATCTTAGTCAAAAGTTACACAAAGACTAAACATACGTCTCGCAGGCGTACTATACCTCAAAAACTCAAAAATGGCTGTACTTACCTTAGTGATACAGGTACCATCGGCGAGTTCCCGTCGGCCACTGGGTTGGTTAAAGAGCACGAGGCGCTTATTCCAACCGTTAGAAAGAGAAATAGAATTTACGATTGTGTGTATGCCTCGCAGGCGTAGATAAGGCTTCTAGGGTTAAAATAAACGATTGTTTTTGTGAAGATGAACTTTGTTTAAGACATCAATTTTTACAGAAGATTTCGGAAAGCGCGAGAGAAGGTATTGCAGGAATTATACGTGTCACACAGTCCATAAATAAACCACTTACCCGCTCAAGGCAGAATTAGGTTCCTGTTCCTACGGAACCTGCGGAATACACCGGCTGGTTCGCTGGTAGGCGCCTGCGCGTCCCAGTATTGCTGTCGTAGAACTTGCCAGTACTTTAAATTAATAGTTCTCATAACATTAAAAAAATTAAAAATTCATTACTTTCAAACTTTGAAATTCTTAACCGAAAAATTAAGGTTTGCGAGCGCCCAAAGCCAAAAAACCTATTAAAAAAGTGATGTTTCTCATGTCTAGGGGTATGAACGTTCACAAGAATCATGTAGGATTAACTTCATTCCTTTCAACCTGTATTGTGTTTTATTTTGTTTTTAAAATTTTAAGTAGTAGTTTATGTAGAAAATCAGTTATAAGTGTTGTTTTAGTAGTTCATTTTAGTTTTCACCCTTTAATGATGACAGGTTTATTTTAATGGATTTAAAATAAATGGGTACCATTTACGTCAATAGCCGTTTTTCACAGGATATAAAATTAAACCTTAAAGTGTTTGGTAAACCCTTGAATATTTTTTGAGATTCTTGAAATTACCAAAAATCTCTCAATCCTGATTATTGTTTTCTTTCAACCATTTATAGAAGATGCTTCTTTTCAATTTTTGACTTTTGATTGAATTTACTTTCAGAGTTCCTACACATGACTTTACTGACTCTAGCATAATTATGTTGGATTATCTATAGATAATTTACTTTTATATTTTTATTATTGTGGATTAGTTTGAATAAGAGCTAAAACTTTATTGCGGCTATTTGGAGGTTTTTATTCCTTCCGGAGTATTATTTGGTTTTTTAAATTTAAACTTTTCATTTTCGCTATATTTTACTGTGGAATTAGTGTGGATGGGAAGGCCGGCATAAAATTAAATTGCTTAGGAAACAGAGAAGTCCTTTATCAACGAAATGTTGGAGTCATTATGGATAGTTGAAATTCTATTCAATTTAGGCGCATTTAACGCAAGTCTAATGACTTTGTTTTGAAAGTTTTTAATTATTTTTATGTGACTTTGAGCAGCGTGCCCCCAAACGTAGCAAGCGTAGGTGAAGCCTGTGATGTTTTGAATATCCACATAAATAAACGATAAATAATAAACGAACGTGCTCTAAAAAAATTTTGTCTAGACTAGCAACATGGGATAGAATATAGGCCTTGAGTAAACACATTCCCAGAGAAAGGGATAAAATATGGGCAGTCGAGTCTTGAACTTGGGTACGTTGACAGCCCCGAGAAATGGATACAAATCAGAAGTGTTGTGTGAAATTACAGTTAATTAGTGAATTCAAATGGTGTTAGAAAGCTTTGTTGTATATTGAATTAAAGTGAAAGATTATTGAACCGGTGTTTGTGTGAAGTGAAAGTGGTTTGACTCAGTGAGAATACAATTAATAATAATGACAATAATAATAATTGGATAATTTGTAGAGCGCCGTTTTGTGAAAAATCACCCCAGGGGCGCTAAGGGTTGGGCGATCGCGATTATAATATAAAGTGTGTTAAATTAAACGTGATTTCATAAATGTGTAGTTCAAACTAAATTACTTGTCTTAAAGACATGAAAATAATAATAATAGTGATTTCGTTTTGAAACAGAGTGACCGTATATAAAGGCAGCAAGTTTTAATCGGTCTAGGGGGGAATTGATTTGGCGAGATCTATCCACGGAGACCGAGAGCCAGAGGATCGAACAAATTATAAACTCGGGTTCGAATCCCAACAGAGATTAGGGAGGTACAATTGTATTTACAGAATTATTTCATTACCCTTTTATATGCGTAGGGAGGGGACCAAAATTGAACAGATTGCAAGGATTTCGCTAAAATGAGGAAAGAAGCCGATAGGGGGGAGATCAAAAATTAAAGTGATTTAGCTATATAGTGTAACCAGGTAAGCTTCACGCTGAGAATGAGAGATGACTAACTGGGTGAGTTTTTTTATATTATTTATTAAATTTCAGAGGACCCTTTTAAAAGACGGATACAATAGAGATACAGGAACCGAGTTTGCAACGCCTGCAACCCAAATAATCTTCCCATAAAAAGGAATACGCTAGACGCATTGTCAATCAGCTGTGAGTGGGAGACAGGCCAATGACCTTTTCATATATAGGCCGAGAGGCGCGGTGTACAGTTAGTCAAAGGGGAAGTTTTGCTAGCGTATGACCTCCCGAATTAAAAGCGATCGGATGCAACCAGACGGAACAAAATGAAAACTTTTCTTCTGTTATTTGACTTCCTAATTTAATACTTTTCATCTATTGTTTGACTTTCTAAGTTACGAATTGGGATGCACAAAAACAAATCTAGAGGCAAAAGAGGGAGATGGTAATCTCCGAAATAAAACTACCAACCGAACAACTTTTCTCAACAGGTACCTTTCGAGAGGTAGGCAGCCTCTTTAAATTAAATGCAAAAATCAAACCAATTATCCGTTTATACCTACCTGAGAAGATAGGTATTCAGTAGAAGTTACCCATACCTAATACACGAGGGTGCTAGTAACCTCATAAAATAAATACTGGAACCAAATATTAAAATACAGACAGTCCTCATCCTAAATTTGGCATTTCGAGTAGACCTTACATATATCTCACATGATAATTGGCTGAATGGGTAGGCACACAACCTATCGCTAAAAAGCAGGCTGAATGTCGACAAGATTGTCGTGTGTTATCTATGTTATTGACCTAGAAAGGGATGTAAATCCCCGACGACGAGGGAGTTACAACGTTTTCTAGAGGTGGCACGTAACTTAGGACCTTACGTGTCACATTTTCGCGACTAGATTCGTGACAAGGGATGTCATGGTTTTCCCCTTCTACACTCAGTAAAGTAGATTTTCCTGGAGGTGTTTGAGGTTGGGGCAATTCTGAAATTGGTGATGAGACCTGGTTTTCTTTATTCTGGCGTGACGGTTGCCGATTTGGAACAAGGGGAGACCCGGCCGGTTGTGATATCCAGACACGCAGATATCGATCGCCTTGCTCAAATTATCATCCATCGGTTTTGTTTGGTAAAGAGGAGGAGCCAATCTTAACTTGAAAAAAATTCATTTCCTTCCTCTCCTTCCCCTCCCAAAATATATACATGGATGGCGCCGACAACTAACACCATAAATTTATCGTATGTTCATCACACATACAAAATCTAACACTTTATTATACTCACATAACCCTATGACAGGTAGACTCACGTAGCTAGTTTGAAGAGCAGGCGACTCAGAAAAATCAGGTTTATGAGATGGCTTTAAAACACAGCGGTAATGGATTCAACTCACTCTATCTCAAAAGAACCAAGGGATACCACACATACATAGATAACTAGGTTTCTAAACCGAGAAACAAAAAACCAACACAAAGTTCGGTGAAGCCTTTTTATACTGAACCGTCACGTGAAATGAGTACGTTCAAGGTCGTACGTCACGTAGACAAACTAGGATGTACACACTTGAAGGGGTGTGTAATAAAGAGAGAGGCAAGGGATTGAAAGACGGCAGGGAGGACCTTCCTACCCCGGATATATACATAACCAAAGCCTTATGGAAAAGTTACCTATGGGACTTAAAGAAAATTTATCGTAGAAAGAAGAGAAGGAAAAAGTTTGAAGTAGAAAGGGTAGATCATTACAAGCCTGGACTTATGGTTGTTTTGTATAACAATATTTTGTTGTCCGTTGATAGAGGACGTTTTTTTCATTTCAACGGGTAGAGTGCTGCTAGACATTTATTTGCTGCTTTTATTTTTTCAGTTATATGTTTCTTCCAGGTGAGCTTGGAGTCAAGCGTTACACCTAGATATTAAACTCTTCCCATGGAACATTTTCCCCAAACAGTTTAATGAATGCGGGCAGTCTTGGCCGTGTTTTTGAGAAAACAGTCGCGCCACTTTTAGTTCTCCAATTTTTGCACCACTCTTCAGTTAGAGTGGTTTGTTTGTGAACACGCTTTGCGGCGATGCTCTCGACTGTTGAACTAGACATGGTGTTAGTGTCATCCGCAAATTGAGTGATTTTAACCTTATGATCAATGAGTTTAGGAATGTCGCTAGAGTAGATTTTGTATAAGGATGAAGAGAGTTGGTTGCCTTGTGAAACCCCAGCTGATAGGGGGCAGGGTCTGGAGAATACGTTACCTATTTTTAATTTAAAGGATCTCTCAGGTAGCTGGCTATTAGTTGCGTCAGTCTTAATGGATATCCGAGAGCATTTATTTTATGTAAGAGGCTGTTGTGCCATACTTTATCGAAAGGTTTGCTTACGTCTAGTGAGAGAATTACTGTTTTTTTCTTAGTATTGAAACATTGCGGGATGTGTTCCATAACACGCAGCAGTTGAGGAGGTGGTATAACCGACCCTAAAACCTTTTGAAAGTTTAGCAAAAATTTGCTGTCCTAAGTGAAGGAGTTTAGTTGTACTAGTATTATGTTTTCAAGGATTTTACCTAAGCATGGAAGGAGGCTAATTGGCCGATGATTTTTCGTTAATAGTGGATCCCTGCATGGTTAAGGAATTAAAATTACGTCAGCTTCTTTAAAATCCTTTTCGAAACCCTGCTTTTCAAAACGGTTGCATCTGCCTTATAGGATACGACAACACCATTTCCTCGACGCTTCTGCTGATGCCTTATTCACAAGTTAGCGAAATTTTCGGCGAAAAAACTTTTTTGCTGAGGGTGTTGACATTCGTTCACTCACGCCGAGATCTAGAGGTGTTTTTTGTGCTTCGAGTGTTCTGCCAGTTTGACATTTACATTTGGAGACTTAATTACGCTAACGCTTTTATCATTCATTTAAGAGCAGAAAAGTTGAAGCGCCGAGATAATGAAATACATTTTATTTTATTTTAAATAAAATAAACCACCTTGTCTTCACCACTATTTAATCAAAATAATCAACATCTTTCAAAAACTATGGTTAATTTGTCAGTTTTTCAATTATTTCATTTAATTTTCACTATCCTGACGAAGAAACCATTGGTTTTAAAACATGTCGAATAGTTTTATTAAATTACGCCGTTTGCAAAGTTATTTATTTTATTCAAATTAACATAATGCCACAAAACAAATAAGCTAAGAAAAACTTTTTTGTTTATTTCAAAGCAAATTCTTAAAGACAAAAATCTGTATTCTGAAGGAGGAAAACATGAAATGGGGAAGTACTAAAAAAATAAAAAACATGTTAAAGGAGCTAAATTTTATGACGGTGAAGCAAACTGTATATTTGAATGTATTTTTTTTCATTTAAAATAATATAAAAAAAATTTCATAAAATAAGTGGGTATAATAATAATAATAATTTTATTTGGCTAATTTATGAAGCGCCGTTTTCGTGAGAAATCACCTCAAGGGCGCTGTACAAATATATTTAAGACACAGAAAAAGGACGACGATGCAAAATAAATTAGATTGCAAATAAGGATAAAATCAAGAACCAGGAATCTTATATACTTACTAGGCCGTCCAACAACGTAATAAAATTCCAAAAGGAATTACTGCTGTTCAAAATATGGTTCACTTTAAAAGCGAAATAAGAAAGTATTTCTTCAACAATATTTGATTTGTTTATGTTTGAAAATACTTATTTATATTGAAAAACATGTTTGCCAAATAATGTCAATTGTTATATGTTTGTTAAATTACGACGCACGATGACATGAGCTAACGTAACAATAATAAACAAATTTACTTAAATTTTCTAATAATTTCATTTTGCTGATTTTTTTGACAAACGTGTATCAAATCAAACTTGACAATTACACACCACTATTAAGGGAATTTTCAAAACAACTGTCTAATGTACCTAGTAACTAATAGTAATTTTATAATATCAGCGCTAAATGAAATACGAAATTCGTACAGTAACAGTTAAATGCAATATTAGTGTAATACTCCACGTGTGTGGCTTCCTTCATCCTCTAAACCAAGACCCCAGAGCTTTTATTAGACACTTAAACAGAAAACGTTCGGAAAATTTTTCCGGTCTACGACTTCTGCATGCACGTTGCTATCATATTCCACGGAGAATTACCATTAGTTGTTGAATATTACTGTACGCTTAAAAATTTTTACTCGAAAGAAGATTATATAAATTATATCTTAAAGATACAATGTTCATTATTACGTAGGCAAACATTCATTCGATCGTTCTTAAGTTAAGGGTATTTTGATTTTAATTTTCGTAACCTTTTTACCTATGATGTTTCTAACAGACGGTGCTTGCATGTGGAACTTGTGAATAAATTATTTATCTATCCAAGTCGTGTATCTCACTTAAATAATCCTAAATTCTAATACTAATTAGTATGCAAAAACATGCATTTCCTCCCACATGTTTCAAACATAGCTGAGCTGACGTTTTCTATATACATAAATTATCCATTGAATTATTTGTGTTGAAATCTTGAATTTTAATCACATGTAAAATTCTATTTTCTTATACATATCACATGGAACAGCCATTAGAAAAATTTTCACTAATTTTTTCGTAAAGATTTTTTTGAAATGTGTGCATTTTTGATAAATTCGAATGGGAGCTACAACTTTTGTTACCAATAATATGGAACAATATATTTAATTGATTTTCTATTGATTTATGGATACGTACAATTTAAACAGAATTATATAATATTATAGATATTGATTGCGCTCGAACATATAACGAGGTATTGAATTTCAAATATCATTAAAAAAAACTATAACTCTTACCACATAACCGAAATTAACGAACGAAGTAAAAAAAAATTGCAATTTATATTGAATATATATTTTTTTGAAATGTGACTACGAGGTATTACCAGCGCAACGAAGATCTTCATTTTCACCCACTTCAATAGGAAAATAAGAGAAAGCACCACCCTCAAAACGAGTAGTAAAATCTTTGCTATTTGAAGAAGAATATAATCAGACCAGCATGACTTTACCCTTTAAATGAAGACCATAAAAAAATGTATGTTTAAACCTATACGGATTTTGAGGGATATATCAACCCGCATAAATTGGGAATTGTAGAAGCCCACCTTTTTTCCATTAACTTCTATGTCGTATTTTGTTTCAAGCAGCTCTGAAGTAAAAATGTGCTTAAACAAATCCTTTCCAAAGCAAACACTATAAATTGTGAAATTTTATTCGTTCAACCAAACACCTTTTCCTTTGCTAATCTACCCCTCGCAGTCATCACATACTCCCCCTCCCTCAGCACTCACACACCCCTTACCCGCCACAGATCCGCCACGGTACCGACAGCGTTTTGATATTAATTACCCCAATTCTGATGGCGTTAACGGGTGGAGTACTGTGCGACCCAAAGTGACGTTCACCTATCAACATCTTAACAAATTATTTTAAGCAATAATTAGTCGCCATTTGTTATTCTTTGTGCCATGCATAAAAAACCTTGTCTTATAAACATTAGATTTTTCATTAAAAAATAATAAATTAAAATTTTATTTCCTTTTTTATTAGTAACAGAAAAACCACTTAAAAATCAATTACAACAGAGCTCTAACTAAGAGTACTATTTTTTCCGTTTTTGGTCTGTAATTTTGTATTTTGTACGCTGCAATTGTGCATATGATACATTTAAAAAAAAATAGCTAAGTTTTATAAGAAATTGAGTTTTATCTGTACTTAAAATGGTCCGGAAAAGTGGTAAGGGGCCTCATCTATATTAAAAAAGCTTATTGCCACGATTGCGGCATGTTCGTTGAATATTTCGCCAGTCAAGCGTCGATCAAAAACTTCTAAAAGTCAATCGATTACAATATAATTACCTAATATTCCTGTCCTGTTAAGGTCTCTTTTTTGACAAAATAAGCCACAATACCTAATAGAGTTGCATTATTCTCATTACTGAATTTTAATATTAAACCCTTGAAAAACCGTGGAATATTTTAATTGTAAGATTTGTGAAGATGAGAACATTTACATTAAAAAAATATTTGCTTTTCTTAAACAAATATTGTCAATTTTGGAGAAGTTCAAAAATAATTTACATTTTGAATGAACACCGTAAGTAAACTTGAATAATTATTACATCTGTTAAAAATTAAAACAAAAGAAAAGCAAGTTTTCGAAAATTTGGAATCATTAAATAAAATATTAATTAGGGAACCTTTTATTGGTTTTCTTTTACATGTACAATAATTTTATTATACAATTTACAAAAATAGTTTATTTATAAACAAGTTATGCTATGTAACTTTTACTGCGCGTGAAAGCTGTTTGGCCCGCTAAAGGCATTATCGAACTGTAGTGAAGCCACTTATAGATTGTATATTAATATAAATTTATCGTACGCTGAAAAGAAAAACCAAAAATTAAAATGGAGTTCTACAAATAAAACTTGTTCAGTTCCAATTTTTAATAGATTTCATTGGACCCGAGTTATACACAGACAGAGAGAGAACACCACTGAAATTATTGTTTTTAATAATTATGTACAAGTACATAAAATTTATTTTTAACATAAATTCAATAATTTGAATCGAGCTCGAATGATGCCCATATATTTTTTTCAAATTGGCTGATCTAAGCAAGCTAAGTCAAATAAATTTAAGATTTCTAAATATAAACTAATTGTAAGATAAGCGTCATATCTGTCAATCTCATATTTGTCATTCAGAATGAACAATCTTGCAACTATATTTTTACACATTTTTGGAATCTCTCTTTTTCAAAAATTGAAACAATGTTTCTAATGAAATTAGTTTGTAACCTATATAGTTTCTCGGATAAACAAATCCGATTTTTATTTATATGGTATACCTTGACTTTTTTGATTTATTAGTATTATCTTCTTCGTGAATGATATATTACATTGATGGGTTATAACCTTCCAAATAAGTTAAAAAAGGTCGTTCCTCATAATAATTATTTGTCGTATCCTGTTTCTGAATTAAGATAATAATTGCACAGCACACATCCTTACGGTACCTGTTTTCAAAGGTGTGGATAAATAACCGCCACACAACGCTTCCCGACAATCTAGCAGCAGCGTCCCTCGCTGATAAGGCTTCCTGCTCCCGCAATTCTCTTTCCTTTTTCCATCTTCACAGTGCTGCAGGAACTACAGCGTGTGAAATAATATACCACAAGCCTTAGAATCCGTAGACTTTTAATATTATTATAAATAAAATCCCCTTACCTTATCTCCAGTTTTGATCCAAATTTAATTAATGGAAGTACTTATTAGCTCATTGAATAAATAATTCACTTGGCTTTTGAATTATGTCTAAGGGTTTTAAATTTTATCCTCGATGTAATTATGATTAATGATTCTACTACATTGCGCGTTGAAGTGTTAGTTATAATACAGTTTTATTTCAGAAATTATAGCGATTTATCTAACTTTTTTTAAAGTTATATTGTTAAAAAAGGTTAGAAAAATCGGGAAATAAATGGAGCGTAAAAATTATAAATTATAAAAATATAATCAGTGCAAAATAGATTTCGTCAAGCCTTAATTCTTCTGTGGTGGCTAGGACATGTCAAACAGGACATTTTTGAGACGTAATTATGCATCGTTTTTGTCACAACTCTATCTTTAACCTTAGGAAAAAAATTATTAATTAATTTACTAACGACTTATTGAGCTTTTACATAACGATTATAAATGATATTGAAAACAACAGCTTAACAAAAATAAATAGGATTTTTTTTAAATAAACAATAAAATACTTGTTAAGTTATTATCACACACACTTTAACTCTTGACAGAGCAAAATGCGAGACAAAACGTCTGTAACCAAATGGGTCTTCCGACGACCCCATGCATTTTTCTGCCTTATCGGCTTTAAAACTATAGAAATCCCAATTACCAGTATTAATATGTTTTTTCGCAGGAATACGTAAAATAGTAAAATGATATGTCAAGTACAGCTAATATAAGGATGATAATAATTTTGGGTACTACCTACTCCCCCACTTGGCTGCGGGAGAGTTAAAGAACCCTTACATTTTTTGTATAAGTGTAATAAAAATATAATAAATCTGTTGGTTTTATTATTAGATCTGTAAATAAATAAATGTTTTATAAATGATTTGTTTTACTACGTTTTAAACCACTTTATTGAGTTAATTAAGTCGACCTGTTTCGATTGCATTAAACCTTCTTCAGGACAATGTAAATATAAACTAAATTATATACAGAGGTCAATTACAAGGTAAACAAAAAATAATATAATAATAATAATATAGATACTTTACAAACATATTATGGTGTAAATTGATTTGTAACTTTTATATTTAAGGAAAAGAGAAAGAATGTGCGAGAGGTAGAGAGCATACAGGCTGGTAAAGCAGAAGGTAGACGGCTAGGGGACAGGTGGGGGTTACATAGAGATAAAAGGAACAACTTTAAATGTGGACTGCCTGATAATTTTAACTGTTTAAATAAAAGTTGGCAATTATTTTTATTCGTGTTGAATATTTCTAATTTATTTGATTTGCATATTTTTATTGCTTTTAAAATATTAAGACATATTTCTATTTAATTTTTTGAATTATTTGTCCTGGAGAAGGTTGACTGCAACTGAAACCGGTCGTCCTATATAACTCAATAAAGTAGTTTAAAACAAGGTTTTTTTTCAATTATGTAATGTAAAGTCACACAGTATTTGCTTTCGTCGATAGTAAAATAAGTGTTACATTAAATTTATTTACGGGATACTTAAAACATTTAATCATTCATTTCGCATTAAATACTTTTGTTTCTAGATACCTATTGATATTCTTTTTACATAGGAAGCCCAATTAAATTACAATATTTAGCTGCGTTACCGACTTTAAGTAGGTTTGGGAATGTATTTTATTCCGACGTGCTTTCTCAGAATAACAATGGCGAGCCTTTTCTTCCACACTTCTTTACTTCATTGGGTTTGGCTTTCGGGGGATTCCCACTAGAGAAATAATTTCAATTTGCATTACATTATCAATTTATATATAAAGATTTAAAAAATGTTTTTTATGAAATCTCGAAGAATATTCATTTTTTGAAAACTCCTTAAGATAATATATATGATATTTAATGATTTAAAGACGGAAATATTACTTGTTGATTCAAGCATAGGTGGTAATATAAACTATTTTCCTTATGGCTCCTAAGGTTGTATGTGCACAGAAGCATAATATATATATGGTGACCGGATAAATCTACACAATGATAATTCATCACATCTTTAAAAAGTTATATAGAGTCATGGAAAGTGATGAAACAAAAACTTTATTAACTAGGTTAAGTAGGTTAGGTTAGGTTAGGTTTGGTTAGGTATAAATTTTGTTTTTTTTTCATCGTTTATAATGACTTTATATCACTTTATAAAGGTGTGTTGAATAGTCACTGTGTTGATTTATCATGGAATCATTTTTAAATTCTAAGACTGAAAATTGATGATTTACGGGTGAAAGTACGAGAAGTGATTAAGTTTTAAGGACCCGAATTAGCGAAATCGTGTTTTAACTCTGTGCAAAACGTGTGCTTATTTATTTTGTTCTTTGAAATCCGTAAAACTTTTGCTTACATAACTTAAGCCCAGCGAACCTTGCTCCCGGCCAACACTGTGCATCGTTTACAAACGGCAGCCGGTTCCACTAAATTTTTAATGAAATAATAATAATAATATTTGGATGACTTGTACAGCGCCTTTTTGTGCTAAACACATCAAGGGCGCTTTACAAATATTAAATATTTAGAATATCTCTACAATGATCTTTTTTATTACTATATACCGTCAAACTACTAGTATTATCAACTTATTATTTACACCGGTTTGCTATAATACAAAACTATACGTACAATATCGATCGTTACCAATAACACAAATACCTACCTACTATTACATCCTACCTGCTGAAACTTTACAAATTCTTAATTTATATTTGACTTGTTTTTTTTTTAATAACAATTTTATAAATACGGAATTATTTGTTTTATTAATATTTTAAAATATAATGTTATAATTTAAAATGACCTAATATGCTTTCATGAAATTATCCACGGCCATCTTGATACCTCATTATGTCTTAGCAATACTGAGCATTTTTCACCTGAATATTTTCAAAAATAATATAGCCTATTTTAGCCCTCTGACCCAAATGTGTACACTGTACAATAAGATTGAGTGTGCTGCTAATATTTTTGTTTATAATTTATATGGATTCAGAATTTTTTTTGCTTTTGTTAAATAATATGTTGCACTGATTATATTATGTATTACTTGCGTCTCTTACTTTTCTGTAATATTTGTATTAAATTTATATTTTTAATTTTGAAGTTTTATTTTTATTTGTTTTATATTTTAATTTATAAGGTATATGAAAATTAATGTGTCTTTGTATGTGTATTTGTATGTTAATTGAGTTTTTATAACTGGATTGATCTCACGTAAGTGAGATCGTCTGTAAAAACCCAGTATAAATAAATAATTTTAACTGCATAATAAAACGCAAGTATACCCACGAACTGGCGATGCCTATGTGGGATTTTTTGATATTATGCACATATGCATACTATTGTACTATATTTTTTGTTTAGTATTATAATTTTTTTAATATTTTTTTTAAAATATTAAAAAATTCATGGTTCTTTCTTTTTTACTTTATATAAAATTTATATATTTATATGTATGTAACAAAAAAAATATTAATAAATAAAAAATAAATAAAAAAAATGCATTTGACCAATGAACGTGATGCTGCGTTAGAATGTAAATATTTTATTATTATTATTTATTTACATTTTGTACAGGCAGATAATACACAAGACTGTGTTTTCCTGGGAGGTCACTTGAGATTAATACTATTTATTGTTATTAGAGAAACGTAGAAACAGTTCGCACGCAGAGGACATAATTGGAGCACATGTAGTTAGAAATGCCATTTTTATTTCCGGAATTATATTTTAATAATATGTATTTAAGGTGATCCAGTACAATTTGTACTGGATTATTTCAGGGCACTTCACCCAGTAAAGGTTACGAAGATGTTCTGAAATGTGCATAATAATTATTATATGTGTAGTTTTCAAGCTCTCAGTATAGTGATGATAGAAACCATAACTACCTCACGTCTTGCGGAAAAATGATTAATATCTTCCAAGAATGATATATATCTAAAGGTTGTCTAAA
Organism: Hesperophylax consimilis; assembly: GCF_061612785.1. Taxonomy (NCBI): domain Eukaryota; kingdom Metazoa; phylum Arthropoda; class Insecta; order Trichoptera; family Limnephilidae; genus Hesperophylax; species Hesperophylax consimilis. The sequence goes on along the minus strand of NC_142838.1, from coordinate 4,724,662 downwards.
AACAAAACAAAAAACTGTAATTCAGATCTGCATTTCCAGGAATATCTCTCATTCTTTGCCCCGTGCATTGTTTCATTCATGATGTATGGTTTTATCTTTGCGTTTTGTTGCTACATATACCTACCTATATACTAAATTGTAACAACAAAGTTAAAAGTTTTGGAAATATTATTGTTTGCTTCAGTGAAATCTATAATCTCACAGTAGTGTTGACATTTGCTCTGCCGTGTCAAGTGAAAACACAGTAATTCACATGCGAGTCATTTTCAAGAATCAAGGGTCAAAGTTTTACAGTTATGTGTGTTAAAATTTAGCATAATTATAATTGGCCCAAAGTACTGATTTTTGTCAAAATACCTGTAGAAACTTAAATCATTAACATTAAAAGAATTGTAAAATACAATCTGTTGAAAATATGAGATTTTCTGTTTTAAATACTTTTGGTGAACGCTTTTGAAGTGCCTGCGTGCGGTAAGTTAAAAAGCAGACTCTGCTCTTTTCAATTTACCGTCATGCTGCTAATATATTATATATTATTTTATTGTTGAGGTGGTTTATATAGCCACGGTTTTGCGGTGGTAGTTGTGGTGCTTTTGCAGTATTTATTTTCAAAACTGTTGTGGAAATTACACTAATGGATGATATGTTTTTATGGTAGTTGTTGCGTTAGTTATTGTGGAGGTGAAATGGTGCGTCTTTTTTGGAAGTGGTTGTTGTTTGATTTGTGACGGAAGCAGTTTTTTAGGAAGTTGTTTTTGGTGGTTATGGTGGTTGTGGTGGTGGTTGATTTATTAGCTTTTATGGTGGTTTTTCGGTGGTTGTTGAGGGAATTATTATGTTGGTTGTCGTGGTTATTATGTTGGTTAGCTTTTATGGTGGCAGTTGAAGCGGCGTCTGTTGTGGTGGTTGTAGTTGTTGTGATGGTTGTGGTTTTTGTGGTGGTTTTTGTTGTAGAAATTGTTTTTTGTCGTGATTTTGTGTTGGTTGTGGTTTTCGTGGTGGTTGTTTCGGTTGTTATGGTGGTGGTAGTTTGGGTGGTTATTGTGGTTGTAGTTATTTTGGTGGTTTCTGTAGTGGTTAATTTGGTGGTAGTTGGTATGGTAGTTGAAATGATTTTTATGGTAGTTGATTAGGTGGTTGTTGTAGTGGTTGTTGTGAAAGAGGAAATAATCTAGTTTAATAATTTAAAAAAATCCTTAGTACGTTCGTAAATGTAAGCATAAATTCTGTACTTTTAACAAAATAACTGTGTTTCCACTTACAGAAACCGGAATGCTGGGTTTTTACTTACCAACGGTGGTGAAATTGCAAAAACATCAAAAACATTATCATATTTTTTTATTACAAAAACGAAAATTTTAATTTTTTAAAATAGAAATAGAAATTTTATTCTCAATAAACTCCCATATTCAATTCATTTTTAATAAAGTTGGAAGTAGCTGTGTTTTCCTCTTACGGCGGCAGTATTGTTCCAGTTCAAATATCAGTGTCTTAAAATTCATTAAAGCATACTTATTAATTCAGCAAACCGATATTTTAACAAAGTATCAAAAAAAATTTTTTTAACGTTTTTTGTGATTTTCACTCAACAGCGCAGCGAAAATTGTCAAAAAAGAATACACTTACGATTTTCCCCAGCCCCCCAACAAGTAGGAAAAACTGTATCGCGGCTTGCATTAAAAGCAATTCATCTATCTTGGATTTTCTAAGAATTTAAACTAATACCGTAAACTTCTGAGCAAGCCGCACGCTCGATGTAAAAAAAACTCTTCACCATCACTCAAATGCGAAAGCATTAAACATTGTGCGCACACTTCGCTGATTTTCCTGGGACACTATATGGTAATGTTTTATACAATAAAATACTATTTCTATCTATCTATTTCTTTCTATTTATCTTCTATAACCACTCGAGCGATGGGTGTTTAAATTTGGCAATTAGACTTGATCTTTATCATTTCTCAAAATTTTAATGTGGAAACATATATTAACTGCTAACTGCGGTTTAAGGCCAATAAATGCCCTAAGATTTCACAGTTTGTCCCATATTCTTAAGTTATATCAATTTGACAAATGATAGCAAGTGATCGTTCAAAACATTTTGCAAACTTGCCATTATATGTCGAAAATCGTTCAAGTGGGCAGAGTAAAAAGCTTTATTGAATTAGGTAAGCATTCATACCAAAAGCTATCTTTACATTAAGTCCGTCGAGAAAGATCTTCATTTAAGGTAAAAAAAGTCACTGAACATGATACTTTAAAAGAATCTTTCATTGCGAACCTGAAAAATAATCTACTTAAATGTTTGATCATAGCTTAGAAAATATTCAACAGTATTACTCAGCGTCGCAGGTAATGGAATCAGTCATTATATCGGAACGTTGTATGCGGTAAGACATTAGCGATGTACGTATGTTCTAGATCACGGTGCAGCTAATCGATTTAATGAACCGTCTAGGTCAAATGAAGCTGACCGCTATAAAATTTCTTTTTCATGAAGTAGTTGTTCGTTTAACTTCTACTTAAATATTGTACCTGTTCAAAGATATGTAAGTTGTAAATGAATTAAACAATTATTAAAAACAATTTTTTCCTTCATATATATTTTTTAAATATTGTTAGGCGCCAGGGTAAGAAGGGGCAGTTTTACTAACGTGGGCGACAGTGTGAAAAGGTGCCTTTGTACGGAGACTTACCAGTGTACATTTCGGTTTTAGCTCAGGTGGTAGAGAATTGAGTTCCGTATCTTCAGGTGTTAGGTCAGCCAATGGGCTTTTACACGGGGGACAAATGCCAATTCGACCACTGCATATTCGTCAAAAGAAACACAAAATGGGAGTATGAGAGTATATTCACAAAGCACACTTACATTACAGATACACAGATGAAAAGGGTTATTAACATCCTAAATATTTCTAGCTGTTTGTTAGGAACAATCTCTCTCTGTATTTAAGGTTCTGGCTGGCAAGCCTGAATGTTAACACGATTCAAATCATAAAAAGCACATAAGGAGAAATGGTTATTAATCAGCTTACATGAATTTGCAGGAGGAAACAACCGTGCATGTTGAATCACTAATATGGCGGGATATCTTCTGTACTGTACGCGCCAATGCGCGTGCAGTTCTCCATTGTAAATTGGCACTGAATTAGATATTGGTTATTTGAAGTATTAGCACAAAAATAGCCGTTAATTTAAGCGCGCTACAGGGAGCGTCTTTGTTAATTGCAAGGCACACATGTTGTCAAGGCCGAGGTTGAATTGTAAGTGGCCGTTGATTTCGTCAGCCAGCGTGCGCACGCATTGTGTAGTTGCCAACGTAGCCCTGCGCAATGCGACGCATGCGTACAGCAAACAAAGGTGACAACTGATAGCTAGGTAATTTGAATTCGCGGGAGTTTTGAACGTGTCGATTTATTACGTGACAATATACATGTCTATCAAGAACCAAAACTATATACGATTGAAGTTTTCACTAAGAGGACTGTAGCAGTGTCCGACATTGCCCATCTATATACACAACTGCAATGCCCACATAATAGAGACAAATCGATTCATAATAACATCTTTCACTTGTCTCTACCTACCGTTTCTTACATGTATAAAAAAGAGAGACTCAAGCCACCGCAAATGATTAAAGTTCTATTTTTTTCCATAGCAATTTATTTTCTATAATGCTCTTATTGCCAACTCGGAGGTTTTTTCTTAACAGCTTACAAGAGCACTTAGGACCGAATTGAGTGAAATGAAATAAACCACATCACCAACCCAATTGGTAGAAGTAGTGAAGAGGGTTAAAAAGACGTAAATTTTTTATTTTTTGTTGTCGGTTTGTGAGAAATGTAGAAAAATTTTCACAAACGGACGATATGGAGAAAACGACTTGTTCTCATGACATGACTCATACTGCTAGTAAAACCAACCAAGCAAGCCTACGCAAAAGAATTATTGTGATTTGGCATGAACATTGGAAAAAATATTCGATTGATAAGCGCACCATATCTCCTACTCTGTTTGCTGTCAAGCAGACTCATCGATTGCAGAATTCCAGCCCAGAGGTGGCAAACAAATTCAACTGTCCTTACTTACTTGAAGTCTGTACAGCATCAGCAGCTGGTAATTGCATCTTTTAGCTTTTTCAGAATGCTTTGCTTTTGTATGTCAGAATATTTGCATGAGCTTGGCTGTGCTGCTCATTCCTAATTCTCAGTGGTGAATTGATATGACTTATTCTAAGTGTGAGGTTTTTTTAAAGTTTCCACTATAAGTTAGCAATCCAAATATGCCATATTAGATTGCTCCAGGGTGATGGCGATTTGCTCTCAAGTATCTGGCAGGTAACAGCTAGCCCAATGGTATGAGTTTCTCCAAAACGTTCAAAGCACAATTCTTAATCTTGCATTACATAACCGGATGGATCGCCACATGATTGTTTTCCGCGAAAACGTTGCTAATCGCATATGATCTTGCTATTTTTTCAGGTATCATGCAACTCACTTGTTAAAATAATGTTATTAAAACACATATTTATTTTCGACTCAACCAATATTGGACTGTGTTATACGAGTATTTGGGTATTTATCATCAAAAGTTGTTAACTAACTATCACATCAAAAGAAATTGGATTAAAAAACCAAATTTGAATTGAGTAAGGCTCTAAAAAATTACCTAATTAACAAACAACGTGGCTGTCGTGTCGTTTGTAAACCAATATAATTAAATGTTTCCAACAAATATTATTTGAATTTAATATCTCTCGTTGATACTATTAGCAGGCAAGCTTCTAGCCCAAGCCGTTCTACAGATAATCTCAATCTTTTGTGTCTTCTGGACCAATAAATTGGATTAATGACTTCCTCAGTAGCAAACATTTAATGACTCACCTGTTCCGGCGAATTTTAAAATGACGTCGTTTGGCGGAACACTTTATGAAATCAGGAAATGTGACTCGACTACTTCATTGCGTTTTGATTTTTGTTTTATTTTTGTGGTTTTTAAATTGTTCGTAAGTTTTGATCATTTTTCAACGATAATCATAAAACTCATTTATTAACAACACGATTTTAAATACAACTGTGTCAATTTTTTCTCTCTTTTTATGTTTTTTTTCTTTCTGTTTATAAAAAACTTCTTTTCATGTTCTATGTAATATTGGCAAATATAATTGGCAAATTTAACAGAGAAAATGACAAATAATTAATAAAAGAATCATTCTATTGCTGGAAATATAAGTCCCTAGATAAGAAAGCTCAGCAACTATTTTTCATCAACTATATTTTTTCCTCGCTGCCGAGTTCTAACACCTGACCTCTGGGTTCAGGGAGATTACTGTTCTGCCCGAGTGGCTTACTAAGTTGAATACTAATATAATAGAATTTTTTGAAAATTTATTGTTTTTTTTATGTGTGTTAGAGATACACATACGGTTATAATTAGTTCTGAAATTTCTTCACCGATTGCTTTGATATTTTGGCACAACGTTGCATTCGAATACGCGTGTGTTTTATATAATAGTATATAAATCTCACCTGTTACAGGTAAAAACAGTTTTTTTAGACAGCGCCATCTGTTAGATAAAAATGTTTTTTTTGCAACACGCACGATTGTTGCTCTATGTGCACAAACAGACTGTGCCACAACTGAGATACAGCTAGTAATATAAATAAAACCATTAAGTTTCGGGGATGTGGTAAGGAGGGTCACAGAGTTTATTGAGTTAGTGTAGTTGTGAAAGATGAAAGATGATTGATTGGTGGCGAATTCCCCCAGCTGAAGATCGTCACAACGTCATTGGATAAACCACCAGATAAAGCGGAAATGAATGGAGTGGAGTGGAAATCGAGGCGATGACGTCGTTGGGTCGACACCGAGTTGGTGGAGACCGGACTTGCTGGTGACTAACGTCATCAGCAACTGACGATGTTGTGCTCCAGTGTAAAGTGTGTAGTGGCCAGGGAAGATGTCACAAGGCCAGAGCGCTCTTGTAATCCCACGGAGTCGATAATTATTTATAGCGTCTCCTTTAAGGTCGTGCAACGCCCAAATATACTACTATTTATTTGTAATTTTTTGGCATACTTCGTATTGTGACGCAACTTGCAATTTTTTTTTGAAATCCTCAAAGTAGAAGAAAATACTTTTTAATGTTGATGATTCAATTTAATACTTAAATGCTTTACATATGAGTAGGATTGCTGTGTTAAAATATTGTTAACTAGACAAAGCATACAAGATGCATTTAAGCATTAAGGCGATTTAACCAGCGGACGAGAATTCAAATTTCGTTAAAAGACGATCTCGCGATCGGACGTTTTTTTAGACCGAGACAGAAATACCGAATTCATTCCGCTGCGAGCCGTCCACTCGCGCGGCAGTGAAAACTACAGCATGGTTCCGATGAAATAACAATTATTGTTGTTTAATTCTTGGTTGTAGCTTTCTTCCTTATAAGTAGTTACATACATATTTGTAAATTATACGTCGGAGTGCGTAAACATAAATAAATACAAATGCAGTTTGTTGACATGGTAGATATAAAATATGTAGGTATATAAATATACATTTAAAAAAAATTCAAATATTTGTTTAATTTGTTTTTTTTTTTAAATATTTTACACGAGTTTTCCAAAGGTGAGTAAAAATCTTTTGTTTTACTTATTTATTCGTTTGTCCGAAAGGTATTACTGGTAAGTTTTATTTCTAATACTTATCTTCAAAGTATTACTTGATTTGATATGTATGACATTGAAAAGAGGGTTTATTCCTTACAACTGAAGTAGTTTATATATTAAAACTAGGTTTTATTTCCAACTATTTTCTACGGTACCTACCTACATATATGTAGTTATGCGATTGCATAATATTGTATCGCTTTCATGTATTTGTTTTCATGATTAACGGAGCGACCTGACTCGTCTAATTTTCGAAATGTTATTAAATTCACGAGTAAAAATCATAGGTTTGTATGTCAAAAATAACCTTGTTTTTTTCTTTTTTTTCTTTTAAATGAGTTTTTATTATTCACAATGTACATTTGTTACGTATAAATTTTTTTTTTATAAAATTAGCGACCGGTTTCGACACGTCCGTGTCATTAACTAGCTATTTTAAAACTCAAAACTCAGTTTTAAAATAGCTAGTTAATGACACGGACGTGTCGAAACCGGTCGCTAATTTTATAAAAAAAAAAATTTATACGTAACAAATGTACATTGTGAATAATAAAAACTCATTAAAAACAAAAAATGTCTAGAAATTGTTACATAGTGAATGCCAAAGAAATACAAAAAATTGTTTTTTTCTTCCTAAAACAAGAAGCTCAATTCACAATATGACATTATGAAACTGACAAAAAGTAACACAAAAAACATTAAATATGTTGAATTATACCAATGTAATAGTGAATTGGACAATAAAATAGAAATTATGAACAAAAAAATGATTTGAATCGCACATCACGAATCGAAATTCATTTGGTTCGTGTCACTTTTTGACTACCAATCACAAACAGTTTCACGTACTTTGGCATAAGTTTTAACATTTATACATGAAAAAACGATAACAGACATAAACTCCTGTCCATAGTTGATTCTTTTCCCTGGAAATTAAACAACACAAAATTATCGCCAAATGTTATAAAAATATGTGCTTATTCTGACTGATTCTTTCGAACGACCCTGTAGCATATAAGTACGAACAATGTACACGGATAATTAAATATCACTAACCTTTGTTTTTTCTGAAAATATATCTCCCACGTACGTTTTTGATGTCGTAATTTGTGCTATCTAATAAAACTTTTTTTCGAGGGTATTTTCCTCCTCATTTTTAAGCGAGGAATTTCTTTAAAATGTTATAAAGTAGACTGGCGTGGAATAGACGTCTGCTCGCCGCCCTGTCGCAGCGGGGAATGATAAAATTTCGGCTTGCGCCGGGGCAAGACACAAACAACAAACGCGAATCGAAATTAATTACTATTATATACTTTAAGAATGTATTTTTTGGTCATAAATTATTTCTAATGTTTCAATTATGTCTTGGTAAATTATTTTTCTAAAAAAATCTGAACTATACCAATTTATAAGACCATAAATAAATAGTCCAATTGAGGGATTTTCGTCACAAAACGCGTGCTCGGATTTATTTATTAGTAATTTTATTTGAAATAAAAACAAAATTCTTATACATACATATGATCGATAATTTATTGATTGTTTATACATTATTATTCAATGATTTGAAATATTTGCTGTATAATACAACTTCACCTTTGAAAATGCAACAAATCTGCGCATCGTCCAACGGTAACACTTTATTATGATATGAAAATAATATTATTTTTCAATTTTTTTTTTTTTATTTTATTTATTTTTTTTTTTTTTTTTTTTTTTTTTTTTTATTTTATTTTTTTTTTTTTTTATATATACAATAATATTATTATTGGGTTTATAAAAACAGTTTATTTTTAAACAAGTTCTGCTGTGTAATTATTATTACGCGTGACAGCTGTTTCGCCCTCTGAAGGCATTATCAAACTGTGGGTAGCCCACTTACAGACGATACATTTATATTATTTCTAGCTAGGTATTTTAATTTCATTTACTGATTTCTTAATTGATTTCTAAGTAAAATATTAAAAATTATTAATGGTTATTACCCCAGCAAAGTTTCCCCAATTAGTGTAATGTTTAAATTTGACTGAATGTCTTTATGTTAGTTATTCCCAAACGATGACTCATAGGGTTATTTTAATAGCATAATTAAGTACTTCATAGTGCACTCATATTTGCATTAGGTTTGAAGATATCTAGTAGGGGTGAACGAATTATATTTGTTTGTTCATTAATTAGAATAGCTTTCGGATTATTAGAGTTTTTGTTAATTTCTAACTGCTCTAAAAGATTCAGTTTACGGCCTTTATTTTGTACGTGTAACGGAGTTGGTTTATTATTATCATTAAGTGAGTGATTTTCATCTAGGAGATGTTTGGCAAATTGAGATTGTATTTTATTATTATTTTTAAAAGATCTTATATGTTCTTTAAACCTAGTGTTAAAGGACCGGCCCGTTTGTCCAACATAAACAGCGTTGCATTCGTCACACTGGAGTTTATAAATGCCACTATTTTGTAATTTGAGTACCTTACTTTTTGAGTTTTTAAGAGATGATCCTAAGTTGTTATTTGTGCGGAAGGCAATATCTAAACCACACTTTTTGAGGACTTTGGCAATTTTATTAGATGTCTGTCCGATGAATTCTAAACACCCGAATTTATTATTCGTCTTATTATTAGTCGTTGGGTAAATTAATTTAAGGTTATTTTTGTGTTTGTTATTATTAATTATTTTTTCAATGTCTCTACCCTTGAAGCCATTATTTTTAGCAATAGTTAGGATTGTATTTTTTTCCTTCTCGTATGCTTTCTTGTCGAGTGGGATATTCGTAAGGTCCTTTAACACTAGGTTTAAAGAACATATAAGATCTTTTAAAAATAATAATAAAATACAATCTCAATTTGCCAAACATCTCCTAGATGAAAATCACTCACTTAATGATAATAATAAACCAACTCCGTTACACGTACAAAATAAAGGCCGTAAACTGAATCTTTTAGAGCAGTTAGAAATTAACAAAAACTCTAATAATCCGAAAGCTATTCTAATTAATGAACAAACAAATATAATTCGTTCACCCCTACTAGATATCTTCAAACCTAATGCAAATATGAGTGCACTATGAAGTACTTAATTATGCTATTAAAATAACCCTATGAGTCATCGTTTGGGAATAACTAACATAAAGACATTCAGTCAAATTTAAACATTACACTAATTGGGGAAACTTTGCTGGGGTAATAACCATTAATAATTTTTAATATTTTACTTAGAAATCAATTAAGAAATCAGTAAATGAAATTAAAATACCTAGCTAGAAATAATATAAATGTATCGTCTGTAAGTGGGCTACCCACAGTTTGATAATGCCTTCAGAGGGCGAAACAGCTGTCACGCGTAATAATAATTACACAGCAGAACTTGTTTAAAAATAAACTGTTTTTATAAACCCAATAATAATATTATTGTATATATAAAAAATAAAAAAATAAAATGGAGTTCTACAAATTAAACTTAATAACAATAAATAAATTGAAGGTTGCTGATATAGCTACCCAAGTGATTTTTTACAGACGATTAAAATTAAAACATCGGAAAATAGTGCAAAACCTTTGGTTTAACCAAGAGTGTTTGAAGTTAAACGTGATCCCCAAGTACGTGCATATTTCTACCAAAAGCAAATCCTCGGCAGCCATAAAAACTGTGCATCGAGCGCAGAGGATATGGTTGAAGGAGGAGACTAAGGAATGTTGTCGGAAAAGGGACACAATACTTCACTACATCAAGGTATTGCATTCGGAATTAACTTTTAAACTGCATCCATGGGAATTTGATACCCTGGATTACGATACTCGTGAACACATCGGCGGAATCATATCTGATAAATTCAAAACTCAGGAAAATAAACTTAAAAAACTTGTCGAATCTAAAAATAAAAATGTAAAAGTCAATGAATATCAAAGTAATACAAATACGGAGTTTTATATAAAAACTATTAACCTATCAGGTGAAACTTTTGAAGAAGATGAAATAAATTTACTAGATAAAGGCTTCAAATATAAAATAAATTCAGATATCACTAAAAAACAAATTGAATGTTTGGCAATCGACACAGAAATTTCTCTGTCTAAAATAAAAAATAACGGCTTACCTAAACAAATAACAGCGGATATATTGAGAAAAACTTTGAAATCAACCAGTAAAAATAAAAATAAATTCAATATAAAAGAAACGGAAATTTTAAATGATATTAAAGCCAAAATTAAAAATAGCGACCTCACAATTACTAAAGCGGATAAGGGAAATTCCGTCGTTATATTAAACAAAATTGATTACTTAAATAAAGTAGAAGCATTCCTAAAACCAGAAGACTTTGAAATCTTAAAAAAGGACCCAACGGACAAAATTTCAGTAAACGTGCGCAACCTAATAAATAATTGCCAATCAATATTCCCAAATAAATTCGCTAGAAGAAGTGCAATGGTGATGAATCCAAGGGCTCCTGCATTATACGGACAACCTAAAATTCACAAGGATAATATCCCCATACGTCCCGTTGTTTCTTTTATAAACGCCCCAACGACAATACTCGCCAAAAAACTTAACTTTCTTTTCAAACAACATACTAAATTCTACCCAAAACATAGCGTTAAAAATTCTCTCGAACTTGTAAATAAAATAAAAAACATTGATCTACCGCACAATTGCCAGTTCATATCTTTAGACGTGGTCAGTCTCTTTAGCAATATCCCTATTCAAGAATGCCTTAAAATCATTGAAGATATTTTAGACGAATCTAATATAAACCCAGTTACTAAAAAAGACTTATTCGATCTATTTAAAATTTGTGTTGAAACTAACTACTTTGAGTTTAATGATAAATTCTATCAACAAAACGACGGATTACCAATGGGATCGCCCCTCAGTCCACTTCTTGCAGAAATATTCATGGATTACATTGAAAAACAAATTTTAAATTCAATCTTTAGCAAACACATAATATACTATGTTCGTTATGTTGACGACATTTTGGTCTGTTGGAAAGGTACCAACAGACAATTAGATCTTTTTGTCACATTTGCTAACTCCATCAACCGTAAAATCTGCTTTACGGTTGAAAGAGAGTGTAATAATAAAATTAATTTTTTAGACCTAACCATCGGTAGAGAAAATAATAAACATACGTTTGAAATTTTCCGTAAGCCTACGTTTACAGATACGACCATTAATTATAAATCTTTACACCCATGGTCACATAAATTATCTGCCTACCACTCAATGGTACATAGGCTTACGAATATCCCACTCGACAAGAAAGCATACGAGAAGGAAAAAAATACAATCCTAACTATTGCTAAAAATAATGGCTTCAAGGGTAGAGACATTGAAAAAATAATTAATAATAACAAACACAAAAATAACCTTAAATTAATTTACCCAACGACTAATAATAAGACGAATAATAAATTCGGGTGTTTAGAATTCATCGGACAGACATCTAATAAAATTGCCAAAGTCCTCAAAAAGTGTGGTTTAGATATTGCCTTCCGCACAAATAACAACTTAGGATCATCTCTTAAAAACTCAAAAAGTAAGGTACTCAAATTACAAAATAGTGGCATTTATAAACTCCAGTGTGACGAATGCAACGCTGTTTATGTTGGACAAACGGGCCGGTCCTTTAACACTAGGTTTAAAGAACATATAAGATCTTTTAAAAATAATAATAAAATACAATCTCAATTTGCCAAACATCTCCTAGATGAAAATCACTCACTTAATGATAATAATAAACCAACTCCGTTACACGTACAAAATAAAGGCCGTAAACTGAATCTTTTAGAGCAGTTAGAAATTAACAAAAACTCTAATAATCCGAAAGCTATTCTAATTAATGAACAAACAAATATAATTCGTTCACCCCTACTAGATATCTTCAAACCTAATGCAAATATGAGTGCACTATGAAGTACTTAATTATGCTATTAAAATAACCCTATGAGTCATCGTTTGGGAATAACTAACATAAAGACATTCAGTCAAATTTAAACATTACACTAATTGGGGAAACTTTGCTGGGGTAATAACCATTAATAATTTTTAATATTTTACTTAGAAATCAATTAAGAAATCAGTAAATGAAATTAAAATACCTAGCTAGAAATAATATAAATGTATCGTCTGTAAGTGGGCTACCCACAGTTTGATAATGCCTTCAGAGGGCGAAACAGCTGTCACGCGTAATAATAATTACACAGCAGAACTTGTTTAAAAATAAACTGTTTTTATAAACCCAATAATAATATTATTGTATATATAAAAAATAAAAAAATAAAATGGAGTTCTACAAATTAAACTTAATAACAATAAATAAATTGAAGGTTGCTGATATAGCTACCCAAGTGATTTTTTACAGACGATTAAAATTAAAACATCGGAAAATAGTGCAAAACCTTTGGTTTAACCAAGAGTGTTTGAAGTTAAACGTGATCCCCAAGTACGTGCATATTTCTACCAAAAGCAAATCCTCGGCAGCCATAAAAACTGTGCATCGAGCGCAGAGGATATGGTTGAAGGAGGAGACTAAGGAATGTTGTCGGAAAAGGGACACAATACTTCACTACATCAAGGTATTGCATTCGGAATTAACTTTTAAACTGCATCCATGGGAATTTGATACCCTGGATTACGATACTCGTGAACACATCGGCGGAATCATATCTGATAAATTCAAAACTCAGGAAAATAAACTTAAAAAACTTGTCGAATCTAAAAATAAAAATGTAAAAGTCAATGAATATCAAAGTAATACAAATACGGAGTTTTATATAAAAACTATTAACCTATCAGGTGAAACTTTTGAAGAAGATGAAATAAATTTACTAGATAAAGGCTTCAAATATAAAATAAATTCAGATATCACTAAAAAACAAATTGAATGTTTGGCAATCGACACAGAAATTTCTCTGTCTAAAATAAAAAATAACGGCTTACCTAAACAAATAACAGCGGATATATTGAGAAAAACTTTGAAATCAACCAGTAAAAATAAAAATAAATTCAATATAAAAGAAACGGAAATTTTAAATGATATTAAAGCCAAAATTAAAAATAGCGACCTCACAATTACTAAAGCGGATAAGGGAAATTCCGTCGTTATATTAAACAAAATTGATTACTTAAATAAAGTAGAAGCATTCCTAAAACCAGAAGACTTTGAAATCTTAAAAAAGGACCCAACGGACAAAATTTCAGTAAACGTGCGCAACCTAATAAATAATTGCCAATCAATATTCCCAAATAAATTCGCTAGAAGAAGTGCAATGGTGATGAATCCAAGGGCTCCTGCATTATACGGACAACCTAAAATTCACAAGGATAATATCCCCATACGTCCCGTTGTTTCTTTTATAAACGCCCCAACGACAATACTCGCCAAAAAACTTAACTTTCTTTTCAAACAACATACTAAATTCTACCCAAAACATAGCGTTAAAAATTCTCTCGAACTTGTAAATAAAATAAAAAACATTGATCTACCGCACAATTGCCAGTTCATATCTTTAGACGTGGTCAGTCTCTTTAGCAATATCCCTATTCAAGAATGCCTTAAAATCATTGAAGATATTTTAGACGAATCTAATATAAACCCAGTTACTAAAAAAGACTTATTCGATCTATTTAAAATTTGTGTTGAAACTAACTACTTTGAGTTTAATGATAAATTCTATCAACAAAACGACGGATTACCAATGGGATCGCCCCTCAGTCCACTTCTTGCAGAAATATTCATGGATTACATTGAAAAACAAATTTTAAATTCAATCTTTAGCAAACACATAATATACTATGTTCGTTATGTTGACGACATTTTGGTCTGTTGGAAAGGTACCAACAGACAATTAGATCTTTTTGTCACATTTGCTAACTCCATCAACCGTAAAATCTGCTTTACGGTTGAAAGAGAGTGTAATAATAAAATTAATTTTTTAGACCTAACCATCGGTAGAGAAAATAATAAACATACGTTTGAAATTTTCCGTAAGCCTACGTTTACAGATACGACCATTAATTATAAATCTTTACACCCATGGTCACATAAATTATCTGCCTACCACTCAATGGTACATAGGCTTACGAATATCCCACTCGACAAGAAAGCATACGAGAAGGAAAAAAATACAATCCTAACTATTGCTAAAAATAATGGCTTCAAGGGTAGAGACATTGAAAAAATAATTAATAATAACAAACACAAAAATAACCTTAAATTAATTTACCCAACGACTAATAATAAGACGAATAATAAATTCGGGTGTTTAGAATTCATCGGACAGACATCTAATAAAATTGCCAAAGTCCTCAAAAAGTGTGGTTTAGATATTGCCTTCCGCACAAATAACAACTTAGGATCATCTCTTAAAAACTCAAAAAGTAAGGTACTCAAATTACAAAATAGTGGCATTTATAAACTCCAGTGTGACGAATGCAACGCTGTTTATGTTGGACAAACGGGCCGGTCCTTTAACACTAGGTTTAAAGAACATATAAGATCTTTTAAAAATAATAATAAAATACAATCTCAATTTGCCAAACATCTCCTAGATGAAAATCACTCACTTAATGATAATAATAAACCAACTCCGTTACACGTACAAAATAAAGGCCGTAAACTGAATCTTTTAGAGCAGTTAGAAATTAACAAAAACTCTAATAATCCGAAAGCTATTCTAATTAATGAACAAACAAATATAATTCGTTCACCCCTACTAGATATCTTCAAACCTAATGCAAATATGAGTGCACTATGAAGTACTTAATTATGCTATTAAAATAACCCTATGAGTCATCGTTTGGGAATAACTAACATAAAGACATTCAGTCAAATTTAAACATTACACTAATTGGGGAAACTTTGCTGGGGTAATAACCATTAATAATTTTTAATATTTTACTTAGAAATCAATTAAGAAATCAGTAAATGAAATTAAAATACCTAGCTAGAAATAATATAAATGTATCGTCTGTAAGTGGGCTACCCACAGTTTGATAATGCCTTCAGAGGGCGAAACAGCTGTCACGCGTAATAATAATTACACAGCAGAACTTGTTTAAAAATAAACTGTTTTTATAAACCCAATAATAATATTATTGTATATATAAAAAATAAAAAAATAAAATGGAGTTCTACAAATTAAACTTAATAACAATAAATAAATTATTTTTCAAAATTTTACATCTTACTTTACAAGATAAAATAACGATCTTTCGAAATCAATTTGTGTTTTTTTCTAGAAAAGTGTCCATACGTCTAAAAGTGGCCTCAAAAATGCCAAAATTCAGGTCAAGTCTACCTATTTCGCCTTAAAATGAATCATCAACATTAAAAAGTTTTTTTCCAACTTTGAGGATTTTTTAAAAAAAATCTCAAGTTGGGCCACAATACGAAGTATGTCAAAAAAATAAAAATAAATAGTAGAATATCTGTGTTTAAGGATAGAATGGCCAACCTTATGATTCCAGAGATAGCCTCATTTTTAGTGTCAGAGCCATACAATTTTTTCTTAAAAAATTGTTAACTCCTTCATTTGTACACGCAATTGCTTCGTACGAAATTTTATAGCATAGTAATGATCAGTAGAATTCATTTCTAGCAAAAAAAATACCCTTAAATACCCACTGTGTGGCGCGGCTTTATATGGAGCATATGCGTTCGAGATTATTTCGGCAGTTGCGAAGAGGTACTTACTGTATGTACTGCGCGCTGCGCTAGGAGGTGTCGAGCATTCGGTGTACTATGAATCATTTTAGTAGCTACCGCTACAAAGGTATGAAACAGAACTCCACACATTTCAATCGCAGAAAAGGACCCGGTCCACTGCTCGTTCCTTTAATTGCAATTGATAATTCCTCTGTGCGTCGTCAGAGCTCCTAAATATTTAGGTACTACGAAAAAAAAATTTTATCGTTCCAGGGTGCAGAATTGTACCTATAATTTTTTTTAAATTTTTATTTTTATTTTATATAACACACGTTACAAATATAAGGCAAAAAGTACCGATGAACTGTTTTTTAGCAGATTGTCTAACAGGTTCTTTACATTATAAATCTTATTATAGTGAGTTTACAGTTAAATTAGGAAAAAAGACACCCAACCAAATTCGTGATATATAAATGGATAACCAACATAAATGTTTAATGTGTACATTTTTATTTTTTTTTATTTATTTCATATATATCCCGTTAAACAACAGTTAAGTAGTTTGTCAAACAGGATTTTTATTACAACTTTTTACAGATTACAACTTAGACCTTAATTTATACAATAACAATAAACTTAAACATTAAATCGCCTAATACAAATTATTTCTACCTAGTAGCCATGTTTTCAGCAAATATCTGACTCTATTTGGAAATTCGCATTTCTTAATATTACCAGGTAGCATATTATATATTTTAGGCACATTATACTCAAAGGTTCGCTGTCCGTATTTATTATTATGTTTAGGTACAAGCATGCCTTCATTCTTTGTGAACCTAGTATTGTGCCCATGTTCAACTTTCCTCTTATACTCAGAGTCAGATATGTGCTGAATCAATATTTTATACCACAATAAGGCCTGCACCGGCAAAACTGTTAAATTTTGATACAAAAGTGAAATGTTTCGTCTCTGCGAAAAAATATTTTTTTAACTAGTAATTTAACGATAGAATTTTGTATTGATTGTGCGTAATTTAAATTTGTTTTGCAAGAATGTCCCCAAGTGGTTATTCCATATCTTAAAGTTGATTCCGCGAGTGACATGTAAATAATTCTTAAGGTATTCACAGGAACGAAACACTTCAATTTGTATATTCTACCCACTATCGATGGTTTTATACATAACGATGGTTTTAAAATATTTCGGCTTTGATCGCGTAACCTGTTTAGAGAATTTAATTCGTTTAACTACAAATACCTGAGCCTATAAACTGCTATTATTTTCCACCATTGTATTGTTTATTCAGTGAAATCCATGTTTATGAATAAATTTTAATTTTATAATGTTGGAAGTGCAGTAAAGCGTGACCATAAACAATCATCATTTATCACACAAGCGCCATCAATAAATTACGTCTATTTCGTATTCATGTGTCATGTCGCCTAATAAACATTCCATGAGCATTCCCTCCATGTATTGCATTATCAACGGTGTGAATTCACCCTCTTGTAACTGAAAACTAATTGCATAACACACAACAACAAAAATACAAAACTCAACTGTGAAAAATGTTAGAGTTCCAGAAACTTTGGCGGCTTAGAAACGGCGAAAAGTAAAAAGTAAGCCGCTAAAAACTTTGCACAATTCTGTTCAGTTTGACATCTGAAATAGCTAAAGCTGTGATCATTTTGTAGACATGCCACAACTTTACCTCAGAGAGTTCACTCAGGTGGGGAGGAAGAAATATCGCGTGGAGATTATGAGTTGTCGGTGGAAGTTTTCAGTTTTCAAGGAGCACTACGTAATTTATTGCGGCTACACCGACTGTTATTTTGACAAATGTTTGCGACTTCACGGAAACCACCAGCTATCATGTTTTTCTTCATTTTGAAAACGCTTAATATTCTAATACAGATATAATATGTGTTTAAATCGTTATAATTTTTAAAATAAAACCATACGAACATCTTAAAACAATCAAATAGCTTAGAGGCATTTATTTCCTCGTCTTCTTCCTATTTCATTTTCTCCGACGCAAAACCATAGAAATTATAGTGTTTTTGTGTTTTGGCTACTCCGCTAGATGTATTTCAACACAAAATTATTCCAATTGAAGTAGAAATTCTTTCATTTACTTGCTGGATTGCCAAAAACCAATCAAAATCTTATTTTAAATAATCGTTGCTCCGGAAAACCGAAAGTATTGTACATTTCATCAATGAAAGTCTTCTATAAATGTGCTAAATTTATCACTAAAGGTTTTCATGAGTTTTAATGGACGGGCAAAAATTAAACTCAAGTTTAAATTTTTGTTGCTGTTTAAGTTGCTGTAATGTTTTGCTCTCGGGTGTCTTCAAGTCTTCGAAATACCACGAACTATTGGGACATAAATAATATATTTTGAAAAGCGATTTCATAATCTTAATTGTGGTCCGTGGAAAAAAGTTTGTAAAAACACTTTGTAGTCTTACCTTCATACGCACGATAGTAATATTAGACGTAACGGTAAAATAGACCTTTTACCGGAACAACGTTTTCTCCGAGATGCAGTAGCTTATTTGGGATCCATGAAGAATGGATTTATGTACATCTCTATTTTAAATGATTTCCATGGTTATTCAAATTCGGAAATGTAAAAAATACTTTTTTTTTTTCAAAATTTATTTGCTTTAAAAAAACGTTTCAGTCATCATAATGCCATCCTTTTTGTAATTCTTCTTTCCTATCCTTGTTTCCTATTCGGTTATAGGTAGGTAGGCAATTTACTGTCGGGGCAATGTAATACAAATTTTCAAAGAATTTAGAGTAAGAAACTCCAGTAAATTATTAAAAGGAAATTTATGAATGTTCATTCACCTTTAACAATACAATAACAATGTTTTTTGTTTAATATCGTTTTTGCAGTTCATTTTTTTCTAAATTTTCAAAACCTGCTAAAACGATTGAAATCTGAGGAGGTATGCATGACGTCATACGTATCTCAGTTTCGTCGGTTGAAAGAAAGGTCATTTCCACACGTGTCGGTATGAAATCAACAAGTCATTTAAAAAATGTAAGTTGTGTGTTAGTCAAACAGTACCATTTTGACCACTTCTGTCACGCCTGAAACTAAATTCTCCCAGCTCAGAAGTTTTTAAGCCTAGATGGCTAACGTTATTTTTATTCCTTACAAAATTTTGCTACTCTTAAATACATTTTTTATTTTATTTTCACTTTTTTAGTGAAATGTAGAGTGATTAAGTTTAACATTAAGCAATATAATAACAAAAAACGATTCTTTATTCAAGTATTAAGCACTAAATCACACATTTTTCACAACTTTTTTTAGTTTTATATTTTCTTTAAATGAAAAGAAAGACAAACATACGAATAACCTGACAATATTTTTAAATCTCCTACTACCACTATAGTAAGAGGAAAATGTTCCTTTGTTTTGATGGGGGATGGCCAGCCGAAGAATTTAACGCACTACACTCGGGTGAGACCAAAACGCGATGCCCACTCGACCACTGACCGGTCATTTCGTATGACTTCGTTTCATCTTTCAACATTAAATACAGCACTATCATTGTGAAAATGACGATTTTTTTATTTTTCATTGTGAAGAAGTAAGATGTGTCAATAATGGCTATCAAATAACTAATATTTTTTTAGAGGTGATAAATAACAAAAAATATATCAACTAAACACAACCGTCATAGGGACGAGTCTAGTGGGCATTATGTTGACGTGTGACGGCTATACTCTCGGTGGAAGCATTCAAAAGCGACAGGTAGATTTGCATTTTGACGAATGTATACTGTCTAGGGTTGAACATAATTTAGTCACAGAATTAGATATGATTTAAAGCATTCCATTATTAGTTAAAAAATCTAAATTTTTCAAGAAATCACCGCTGCCAACATTAGGCAGCAAATAAATAAAGAAATACGTTCGTAATGAAGAAACCAGAAATATTGTTTAATATGCATGAAATTTAAACTACAATACACCAGTATATAATATTAAAACTAATGCATTCTGAACAACTTGGTAAACACGGTTCAATCGGTAAAAACGCGCGATGTACCCATTTGAAACAAGGTATATTAAAAAATATGGTTTTCCATCAAATATCATTTCAACCCCCTGGAAACAGAATATAATACCCTTCAAAATACATAATCCGAATACGTGAATAAAGGGTTATCTTTTAAAAACGATACTTTTTACGCAAAGTACGCCAAATTTGTATTTGCTTAGGACGGAACTCGCGTATGAGTTTGTTGTTAAAACGAAACGTGCTGAAAATTTCAATGTTCGGTTTAGTGGGTGTATTATGGTAGAACTTTCTTTTATTTTATAACTTAATACGGTACACGAGTTATATTTGTAATACTTAAAACAAAAAAACATTTCCAAGCATGGTTTTGCGTTCTGCGTCGATTACCTATTGACCGTAAAACACATTTTTAACTTAACGTTTCGACAAGGATGTATTACAGTAAAATTTTCTGTTATTTTATTGCAAACCACGGTACACGAGATTTGATTGTAATAACTTAATTGTGAACTTTTACTCATATAAAATATTCTTTATTTATTTAAAATCTCTTCAAATTATTCGGTTAAAACCGGAATTGCTTGCCAATGAGGGTTTCGTAATAAACTTTTAGTAAAACAAATTATGTCAATGTGTTCCAACATGTATTCATAAAAATTCTAATATTTTCGCATTTCGTCATTGTGTATTATCAGAACGACGCATATGCGTGAACATGTTTATTATGAATGTACTATTTACACCTATTAGGTAAGACCCTGCAATCCCGTTTTTAACAGGATTTAAATAAATCAAAAATACTCATTTTTCTCCGCATGTAACGAAATAAAATTTTAAAAAATACAGCCAACTATTTTTTTGTGTTCTGCATCGATTACCTATTGACGGGATACCCTTTTGATTTAGCGTTTCGACAAGGATTCGTTTTGAATATCCATCGGTTTGGAAACTTTTATTGCAGAAAGTATGTAACAAGGCAGTATGTGGCAAGGATGTATTGTGAACGCCACGCGCCACAATACATTTCCGTTGTTTTTTTATGTAAATACCGCACAAAAGCCCCAACATGTTTCAACTTTCTAAATACTTTAAATATCCGGCAACCTCAATTGGAAAATATTGTCAGGCTAAAGGGAGTAGAGAGGGAAAGGAATGTGGCCTAGTTCCTGCGCATTCAGATCTATTCACTCGGTACGCCCATTAATTCCATTTCAAGTAGTGTGTGGATGCTGATTTATTTTATTTTTTAATTTTTTTTAAATTTTTTAATTTATTTTTTTAATTTTATTTTTTTTATTTATTTTTTTTTACTTGCCAAAACATTACTTTATTATTTATTTATTTTTTAATTTTAAATACATAAACGGCTATACTGCCTTTTATCAAAAAAATTGGGACATAGGTACTTAGTATATACATATGAGTATCTACAATTCTTAAGAAAGAGACGGGTTGAAAATTATTAAATATAGTGTAATTAAATAATAAATTGGTTTGGTATGCACAAACACTTACAGTTTCCAAATCTATAATGTACATGTGCAATTTATACTTAAACCCAGAACTGCGGTAAATTATTGCAGTGACATTTGATTGAATCAATCGATTGAGTCAGTTTAAACGTTCGACTGTTTGCTGTATGTGTTCACTGTTTGTGGTAAATGCGGGCCCTTATATCCTGACTAATTTGATCAGTAAATCAATAAAGAGTGATACGTATAGTATATTATCGTGTATACTAGCGCTTTGTAGTTTGTATCGAGGTAAACGAGCATCTAATCAATCAAAAACTTGAATTTGGCCATATATATTTCATGCCATGTGCTAATGAAGGAACCCATCTGCATTCAGAAACACAGTTCAATTACATAAACAGGTAATTTTGATTGGTACGAATCTGGAGGTCGCCAGTTAAATTTAATTGTGATTTATTATTATGAGCCAGTGAGACGTGGCATCTTCAATTGTGGAATATTATGAAGCTGAAAGTAGTCGGGAAACGAATGAGAGGGAGAAGAGGAAGTTGGTGAAAGTCCACCATTCAGAAATTAAACTTTTATTGAAATTGCTTTAGGCGTATTTGATGACCAGATCTGAAAAAACAGTTACTTTCCCATCTCTTTCCCTTCCTAAGTCAATAAACATAGACTCACTGGCTCAAGACGGTTGGGAGCAGTTGGAATTAGCGTGCTGTAATGAAAAAACGTTCGCGTTTTTTCGCGTTCTCTCAGAATATCCTTAAGTATCAAATAGCTTCACATTTAATTCTGCGTGAAATTTATAGGTCAATACTATTTTATCTCCAAAACTATTGTTACCAAAGATATAAGAAGAACTAATATCTTTGATTGTTACCGTAGCGAACAACAGATCTACGAAATTTATAGGTCAATACTGTTTTATCTCCAAAATTATTATTGCCATAGCGAAAACAGATCTACGAAATGTAGTGGTTTATACTGTTTTATCTCTAAAATTATAATTGCCATTGCGAACAACAGATCTACGAAATTTATAGGTCAATACTGTTTTACCTCCAAAACTATTATTGCCATAGCGAACTACAGATCTATGAAATGTATAGGTCAATACTGTTTAATCTACAAAATTATTATTGCCATAGCGAACTACAGATCTATGTAATGTATAATAAAACAAAACGCCATTTTATTTGTTTCTAGCCCCAACAAATATATTTTTTGAGTAATATAGTTGAAGTTCGGGCAAAGGCGGTTTTGCACCCGGCAGTAGTACAGCTATGAGAAGTGATTTTTTAAAAATAAATGTAAGTTTTTGCTTAATATTTGAAATAATCAAATTTATTACTGAACAAAGGTAACATAGACGTATTGCTTCTTTTGCTAATTTTAATTGTATTATTTTTTTTAGTATTTTTTACATATCTTCTCACTGTTATACATATTTTATTATTACATAAATATCAAAACACGATGTAGCATTTGCAGACGTTGCGCAATGTTAGTTTGGTAATTAATCACAAGGACTTGTCATTCCGTCTTAATAGAATTCATCTCCCGAATTATGCACTGCACAGTTGATTGAAAGGATCATGTAATGATTTTCACATACGTACTTACGTTAGTGTTTTTTTTTATTTCAAAATTCTATATTTTTTTTATTAATTATTTTTGCTAATTCTTTGGTAATTATTATAATATTTTTCAATTGCATGTACTAGTTAAAAAGTGAAGCGTAAGACAACTTTTCGACGCTTGAAGAAAAAATGTATGTTCCTTTTTCTTTCTCAAATGTTATATATTTTTACAATATCTTCAAAAAATAATAAAATATCATATTTTTTAATACACTTATATTCTTATATCATTTTAAATATAATTATGAGAAATATCTCGAAATACGATGAGAAGTTTCAAGTTTATGAAACGAATAAACTACCCTTTTTCGCTTTATAAAGAATGTGTATAACATTTTAAGGAAGTTAAATATACCATTTCTATATAATTTGCATATATTTCACAAACTTCTTTAGTATAAACACTTTTTTACGTAATTCAAAATTAACAAATCGTTTTCCACCAAAAAATGGTAATTTATAACATCACAATAAGTCGGTAACACGTTTTATTTAAACATTTTTGTTTCAGTAAATACAGAACACGACAAATCTTTTCTTAGTTAGGCTTTTATAAATATATATATAGGTGGCATCAATAAAGCGATGTGCGGGAGTGGTTTTTAGATTAGACGGCAACAGCAAAAAAATCACTCCCTACTACAAGTCCCACCAAGGTATAAACTCATACATTAAATTTTATTTTATCTGATAGTATTATAACTGGACTATCTAGACCCTCTGATTGGTCGAATTCAAATCGTATGTTTCGGGTAAATCCCGAATAGGGGGTCTGCAGGCAAAATTCGACCACTCTGCCCCTCTGGCGGTATAAGAACGAACCAAATGACTGGCGCGAATATTTAAATATGCTGCTAACAATACGCAAAATTGCTTGACCATTAACAAGCGTTTAATAAGATGATTTCTTCTGGAAGCTTATCACTTTGTGATGGCATTATTTATTTTATTAAAACATAAATAACTTTGTTTACATCATTTAACCAGGAGTAAGTTATACATTGAAGTCAAAAATTAAATATAGATTACAATTGCAGAGAAGAAGTGAAAGGAGGGGGGAGGGGTAAGAGTGGGCGGAGTTGAATATAATTAGGAATTACAATATTGTTAGATGGAAAATACCAGTTGAGTGCGAAAATATTTAAAAGAGTGTTTATAATTTCTTTTGCTTATTAATTATATCTGAAACATCCATGTATGTAAATTTTTGGGCACCATGCCTGTTTTATGTACTTAAATAAAAATAAATAAAATATCTGATTTTATATTGACCTGTTTTCTCAGATTCACTATTTCAATTTAGAGCTCCGAGATGTTCTTTAGTTCTGACTTCAAAGTTTCTATTGGTTCAATCATCCCAATTGAGTTTATAAACTCTTTTTAAAAACAATTTTTTTGTTTGATTTTCGCTATCTTTATTATTAAGAATTTATTTCTTAATTTTGTTATTAGTGTAAAATTCCGGTTGAATAGTACCAGGAATATTGTTATTTATAATTTTGGAAGTATCGTTATCCACAAATAGAATTCTACGTCATTGTTTATTTCTATCTTAAGAAATAGGGTAAATATACCACGAAGAGATCATATTTAATTTTTTTTTTTTAGTATTCAACTATGAATTTATTAGAATAACGGTTCTTAAACGCTTTTTTTTTTTGAATATATTGTTTTATGGTTATTGTTTTATGCTATTTGTTTTTTCAGGTCTTAAAATACTTCACACGGGATATAAAACATCGCAAATAAATCATTTATATTTTCAGAATTTAGAGAACATATAAATATAAAAGCAGATATAATTAATAAGATTTTTTTAATAAACTTTTTTTAAAATATTTTCCCACTCAACTGGTCTTTCCCGTCTAACGATATTGTAATTACTAATTCTGATAAACCCCGCTCAATCTAACCCCTCCCCCCTCCTTCCACTTTATATTTAATTTTTGACTTCGCAGGATACTTACTCCTGATGAGGTGAACTTCGTTGATGAAACATGTGGTGGTTGAATATAATAAAGTGATGTAAGTTATTTGTGTTTTTATGAAATAAAGTTTAATAAGATTACATTATTTTATCTATTTCCGTTGTATATCAATGAATATGTACGCAATAAAATGTAAACATTATATTTATTGGTCAATTAGTATATCGCGGCTTTTGTGAGATATCACCTCAGGGGCGCTATATTGTAATAATCTATTTACAATATATACTCATCCTCTCTCAATGAATAACCTAATATCTACCTATTGAATTTAACTGTTGTTAGTATCACTTAAACTGGGCGAAGCCCAATCAAGTGCCGCCCGCAGGGCCTAGCAACAAAAAACCCGCGGAGCGGGTTTTAAACCGCTGGTTTTTATTACTTCACTACAAAATCGCTAGAAAATATCTATTTCATTATGAGGCGCCAAAAAATTTCATGAAATTAAAATTTAATTAGACAACCGAATAATATTATTAACGTATTAAACGTAAAAATTAAACGAAAAGAATAAAGTTCGTATGCAAAATCACTATGTGGCGTGATTTTGATTAAATAAAAGAACGAACTTTGCTTACACCATAATTTTTTAATAAAAGTATCAACATGTTTTAACACCTAGTATACTAAACATTGATATATAATATAATAATAGACAAATAAGTACCTAAGTGGTTTCTTCATCAGGATCGAAGTATTGGTACTAAAAATTAATACCTAATATAAGAATTGACATATAAGTATCTACGTGGATTCTTCACCAGGATACATGTATAGGTACTAAAAAGTAATACCTAATATAAGAATAGACATATAAGTATCTACGTGTATTCTTCATAAGGATACAAGTAAAGGTACTAAAAAGTAATACCTTTTGTAAGAATATATGAGGATTCAAGTATACAAAAAAATTGTGCAAAATATATTATATATGAATAAACGAATAAGTACCTTTGGATAAAAACATATTACATGATCAATTAGTTATAATTATATTAACTTAATATAATCATCAGGTCAATTTTAGGGTAATTAATCAAAATAACAAAAACAAAGAGCCACCACGATGTCTAAATAACAAACTAATATAAAAAATTAAAATAAATCTAGTAGATGGACATTTAAAAAATGATAACTTACAAAATTTTGTTTGACCAGTACCTAACACTTTTTCTAATTTCAAAGATAACTAATTGTAATCCCATCGTATGTGTAAAATTCGTAACCCTTTATTTATGTAAAAAGAAAGATTTGTATCTAAAATGTGATTTGGAAAAATGAATATTGTCATACATTCAATCATTGCGTTTTATTTTTTAGACTTACTCGTATGTTCAAAAACACATTCTATTAAAAAATCTATTTTCAACCGCACAATGTTTAGAAATTCCAGACGTAATGCCATGCTACCTTTTTCCACCAGATGGCAATTATTCCTCCAAGAAAATTAAATTTAAACGTGCAGGGCAAGAATTTGAATGTTAAAATTACTGTTTTTTCCCTTTTGTGATATTTTTCTGACTTGTGTCTTTTGAGGTTTATTATATTATAATCTGGTTCTGACAGGTTCCTTTGTCGTCTTCAAGATTAGCTTGATAATTATTATCAAGCGATGAGAACCTACTCAGTATTATAAAATAACCCTTTGATAAAATACCCATTAATAATAATATTATATTTGTTGGGAAAGAAAAGAGATGTAATTTAGTTTTAAATTTATATTATTTTATGTGAGAAATCTATGCGTATCTATTTTTTTTTAAGTAATAAAAACAAACAAACATACATTTTCAAAAGAACAAACACAAATTGATCAATGGTTTAAAATTTTAAGTAATTTATTTCTTTTATATTTATTTAAAAAAAACCTAATGAGACTGTACCTAATGACCTATCGAAAATATGCAAAATATTTACAAAAAGTCACGTAAAACTAATGAAAATATATATGGTGTAAGACATTTTTTTTACGTAGGTCCCAACATTCTTTCCATGTGGTGATTTGTATAAAAAAAACTTCGTGTAAAACGACCAATAGAAGGCCGCAATATAGCTATCAACTTTATGTTTTGCCCGATAAGGAAAACCTAAACACAAACTCACATCAAATGTAACTGTCGGGCTCCAAAGTACGTACTTCTCTGAGGCAATACTCAGCGAATCCTTCTCTCTGGACACTCCTAAAACTGGAGCTGGGAGAAAAACAGATTTGGAATCGAACATTATATTTATGTATTTAGCCTTGGGCGAGCATAGAACCTGCGAATTGTCGGGAAAATTAAGGATTTTTCCCAATGTTCAGGAAACGAGAATAATCACAAGAAACGTTTCTTCAGGTTACCAGGTTAGATGTAGATATCGGATAGGAATTATGTAACGAGTATGATACGAGTGGCAGGTGTTCCCAATAACTACTATCGTCATTGATCCCTTTGGTACCGGTGAAAACTGTAGAGCCGGCAAACCGCCAAAAGAATTCCATACGTAAAAAAATGTCATCCGTTTGAGAATGGGTCGTTTTAAAAACATTTTTTTTTTAAATTAATAGCTTAGTTATAGAAAATTTTAGAATAAAATAAAAATATTATCGATTTAATTTGAATTCAGAAAAAGGTTCTGCAAATTACAAGTGTTAACAGTATTTAGAGAATCAACTTGAGCCCGTAATAATTTTCAAGAAAGAGTGGTAACGTAATTATTATTTTTGATGGCAATTTCCAAAGTAGTAGGTACAGTATCATTTCACCGAATATCGATCACTACGAGTGAAGGCACATCACCCGCAGAGGGAAAGGGGAGGATCGAGCCGGGTGGCCGCTCCGTCGAAAGAAAAACATTAGTGAAAGGAAGTAAATAAGTGAATCAGTTGGAGGGTTGACAGATGCTCGGGGAACGACCGTCGGCCAATTCTTCCACGGGTAGGCGGAGATATGTTAGTGGGTTCTGTCTAATGATCCGTTTGAGGTGACGGGAAGGAAGGAGCTGAAATTCCAACTAACAACAGATGGAAGTTACATCCGGGAAAGCAGGCCATGTAAATTGTAATATAAAAACGTACAAAAATAAATAAGTATCTATCAGAATAACTCTCTGTCTATCAATTTTAGTGTAAGTCTACGATTCTACTGTAACTGATGAAATTATTTTCATGTAAGTATATACCTTTTATGTAAATATATAACTTTTATGTAAATATATACTGTTTTAATTGGGGTCCTTAGAATAATAACTCAGATTCTTGAGAGTTAAACTGAATCACTTTTTATTTGACAATAAACATCCACTATCACAGGTATGATTAAGCACTTTTTAATAACTACTCTGGGTACAGGTACTAGTTCCAGTAGTTATTTCGGAGAGGTGAAACCTTTGATTGTTTTTGAATAAGAGCGCGTTTTTAAGCAAAGACCACCTTTTTATAACCTGACAAAAGACTGTTGACATTCAAATTCAAAAGCCGCAAAACAGAGATCGTCTTTGCTGACAGAATTTAATCAAGCAATTAGCAGAGGCGAGAACCTTTCATAAATAATATAATTTAGCTTTCATAGATGTCTCTAGTGGTACATAATTACCCTGAAAATTATACATATACTTTTCATGAAAATATATACCTTTATGTCAATATATTTATAAATAACCTTCAATGATTCCGATGACCCAAATTAACACCTAAAAACTCTATAACCCGAGTAACGTGTGTTATAATTTTTTTTTTTTACTATATCTATTTGAATAACATTTTTGTTTTCTGTAATGCATGTATGCAAATCTTATTAGTGGAAATTAACTCACTTCCCTTTCGAGCTGAAACTCAGCAGATAGACTCGTTGTCGATGACAATGCAATCTATCAATTTTTTGTAGCATACAAGCACACATAAGCGGACATATACCTACGCATTTCTTTGAAATCGGATGAAATTACAGTAGTTTATAATATACATTATACTTCATACACTTCCTGGGTGTGAAGGTTCAATCTCAGTCAAATCAACAATTGTTTTATCTGTTTTTTTTTAAAGTTTGAATGGTCACTGTAAATAAAATGTAAAAAGATTTTAATATTTACGGGTTGATTTTTTTATTTCGGTTTATTTGTCAAATTATACAATAAATATTGCTCGGAGTTATTAATAATAAATGTAACCGAAATTAAACAGTACATTTATTATAAAGGAATAAATTAATAGAGTAGAACAGATAATAATATATTTCGAGTGCGTATTAGGGAGAATAATATTCAAGTAAAAGCTTCTACAAAGTTTTGGTAGAGAACACGATTTAATATTATTTCGTAAAGACCGACAAAAATCATTCAGACTGGCACCAAAAATTTCGAGGCCCTGTGTAAGCAGTTATTATTATAAATAATTGATAGTACCGTTTTGATGATTTTTACACAACACATTTCTTAAAACCTGTCCTTATCTGTGGTGTGTAGTTACTACTTATTGCTTCTAATTACTTTAATAACTCTACAAATATAATAAAATCTGGGTTCAGATTTTATATATTCCTCTGTTACACATTTATGCACTGAATTAAAAAATAATATTTTATATAAATTTCAATTTCAATTAAAAATCGGAAGAAATACACCAATACAATCAACCATGTGACACTGCTATGCAAAGGGTATGCGAGGAAATGACACGCTATTGATGTCCCGCTTTAGTTTGCTATGCGGGAACATGAGAAATCCACAGTCCACACGTCCGCAGTTGTATTTAGATCATCGATACCTACGACCGTGTGTGTGAGTCCAGGGCCCATCCGCTCCCCACCCCACCTGCAGCCAGTCGGTCTCGGGACGTCGCGTCGTTAGATATGGACTCCTCGCACATTTGTTTAGCATCTGCTGATGGTTTTTTCATGTTTTCAGCAATTTTTGATATAAAATCTGATAAACATAAGCGATAAACTATGAATATTCATATTTTTCCGATATTAAATCGCTTATTTTGAAATGTGTATTGACTACACAGCACCGGAACGCGTGGATTTTTTTAGCACAGTAAAGGAAAGGTTACACTCAACACTCACATTTAAAATATACCTATCACTATGATTAGGTACTCATTTTCAAGATATACATTTATGACAGGCAAAAATGGCCAGTCCACTCTGTACCTGCTTTTTTCTTCTTATTATTAGTCGTATTTCTAAATTTGTCACCGTTCCTACAGGTATAGGGTCTTGATATTACTGCTACTGGGATTGAAATTCTGCAGTAAAATTGAGGCAATTTCACGAGCTTCCATTGAAGTTCGTATTTAAAATAAATCATTCCAGCTAGTTTTTACTAACCTTTATGAGACTGCGAAAAAATTGTTAATATCTCTAAACAAAATTAAGTACTGAAAATTAGATATGAAATAATATAAACGCTTCTACAAAATAAGCTTTTTCACTTCGGAATTTTCTTGGACAGAAAAACTTCTAAATCCTAGCTCTATACACTGTACATTGCAGTCCACCTCAAGGTATTCATAATTTCACTGGACTGCAACTGTAGTCAGCCACACAGTAAGGGTTAACATATGGTTTAATAAAAATTTGGCCCAACGAGACAAACTTAATTTTAAACATATTTGAGGTTATCATTTACCCAATTTTTAGTTTTAAAATAACATTTCATCAAAAGATAAAAATACATAGATTAAGGTTGGCTTGCATCAAACACCTCTCTCTCGGCTTCAGTTTTTGATTATATTTATGTAATAAGTTTCAGAGGCCACTACTTTCATGGTTGAGTAATAATGATCTTTGGCTAGGAATCCGGAGGTCGCGGGTTCGAATCAAATGATTTGCGTTTTTTCAAAATTTATTCATTTACAATAAAATTTCTGCATTATATATTATAGTCACGGTATGTTACAGACTAGTAGATGCATTTAGTATTGCCCTGCTAAAAAATAATTTTTCAGAATCAAAAGATGCTTGAAATGGCTTTAGCCGTCTATAGTGACTGGATCTAAATGGCCAGGTTCTTCGCGTCCTTCTTTTACCTAATCTTCTTGGTACCTAGCATGGAGGGGCGACCCTTTATACTAACGACATCTGTCGGATAACTAAATAAATAATCAAAAGCAGAATTTTCTAAAGTGTCTTTATTTTTTAAATAACTTGGAATGGCCATTATTATTATTATTTGCTTCTATTCTATGCCTTGAGGATGATCTTAATCCAGAAATGAGTCCGTTGGGAATGACCATCCACCGTAAAGTTTCCGTTATTATATCCGGCTATTAAATTCTATGCGTGAATTATGTCGTTAACGATACCAATAAGGCCGCGTCATTATTATCTGCAATGATGGATGACACACATCTTACAAGGATGACTATTTTTTTTAATTCGTCCCTTGTATAAACGCGAGATTAAACTTGGAATCCATCTGTGGAAATTGAAAAAAGAAATAGCAATTGAAAAAAATATTTAAAATTATCAATATTAATAATTTTATATTATAAAGCGTATTTGCAAGGAGACATTCTGTTTAAAATAGTTCTTCCAAATTTCAACCTTTATTAACATGCTTTATTTACCACTGCCATGACCATGTAAGTACTCCAATACCTAAACACGGGCTGTCCGGGGGTAAGGTGCACTTACTTCGGGAGGTGATTTTATACAATTTAGGACAAAAAAAATTTATACATATACAAATATTTTCCAAAGAATAGTATTTTTTCAATGCATACCGACTTTTTACATGAAAATTGCATTAAATCGTCGGAATTTGTTTTTTTTTTTAATTAAGGAAAGGAAGGTGTGGGAGTTCTGTGAAGGAAAACAATATGAGAGGTGGGTAGGAATCTAAGGGTCTGTGTGTCCAGGAGTGACGAACGTATGAATCCATCCCTCCCGCTGCAGTGCAAGACGATGGGTCGAGAGAGACCAGCTGAAGAGATCAAAGGGTTTCTTCAAACCGGCCTCTCCCAATCCGGCCCGCAACGCAGCAGGTCTACACCTCCATCCTAGATCCACATCTTACCCGATGAATCTGGGCACCCCTGACAAGTCACCAAACGTAACAAGCCTCTTGGGGTGACCTATGGCAGAGGTGTTGTTATCTAATAAATGATTCCCGGGGCGGCGGTACCCATACCTGCCTTCCAAATCGACCCCTAATAACAACCACACTAAAACTCTAATATGTAGACTTAAGACCATCCACGGAGATAAATAATAAAATAAAAATATTCACATAATACATATCCAAATTTATTTGGTATCTACAAATATGAAGAAAATATTTTGAAATTACTTGCGAACAGTGAATTTATTTATTTATAGCACCATTACCATTTTGATATACATAAAAGATTAATTGACACTTGAAAATGGACCACCAGCTCCACAAAACCATTTAAATGTGAAAGCATCCATAAATTATCATAACTTGGAGGCAGTGAAATATTTAAACTTATAATAAGAAATTCTGGTACCGTGGTCCCTACATTATTTACCCGTAATAAATGTCCCGGATAAAGGAACCAGGTAGTTAAAGATTAACGTAATTACATTTTTTTACTTGGTGCGAAGAAAAAATGTATAGTTCCAATAAAAAGCTCAATTTCACGTAAAGCGGGGTATTATGTAATTTTATTACGGAGAAAAAAACAACAGAATTCGCAATACTCTGACAAGGCGATATCGAGCGGCAATAACACTACACGTATCACAAACGGGATCACATTAAAGTTTTATGGTCTTGTTAGCCGCGTGAACATTTAAGGCACCAACCGACACCAACTTCCTATTCCTATATAAAGAGCAGTTACTGGCTTCTCCGAATTTAGGTCGCAGTTAGCACTCCCGCCGAAAATCACATTTTCAATAAGACTGAAGCTTAAAAGGCTCGTGACATGTTCAAACAATTGCTAAGAGTTTTTTCATGGCCCGATGTCGCAAATTCGAAGGGGATGTTTTTACTACGTTGCGTTGCTTCGCTGTTAAATGGTTATGACAATTCGAGTGGGACCGTAACCGAGCTTCACAACTTATCGGGGCTGTAAAATTCCAATACCATTGGGACAGCACGGCAAATAAGGATATCAATTTATATTATACCTCGGTGTAAATAATAAGAGATATGTTTAAAAACCGTCGTAAATTTAACATTTAACTATCAGTCGGCTATAAAATTTTATTGACGACACGTCACCTTATTTTTATTTCTCTTGTAATACCGCTGAACAATTTTGATCGCTGGAAGCCAGTCGAATTATAATACTTCAATTTTGAGATTTTTTCTGGTACTAGAGGAAGAAGGGAAGAGATTGGCTGCTTAGCTTTGCAGATTTGGGATGGTGGGTTAAGACTTTTCAAGCCAAATTTTCAATTATAATTAGTAGTTTCCCACAACATCCATAATATATTTGCTTACAAAATCCAACATGTTGTTGAATTTAATTTATGTAGGTGTATTAAGATAGGTTAGAATATTGTTGCCTGGTTTCGAACTCAATATCTTCAGCATCAGTGCTAATGAGCATAACAATCAGCCATAAAGTTCGTCATAACTTCATCTCCAGCACCTCCTGGTTTTCGGACGTGTTTGTAAGCTTTCATAATCACCAAAGATCATAAATTTTAACGCTTTTGCAAATTTCTTATAAGGCGGCCGTTTGGGTTTTTCAAAAAAATGATTTAATGCTACAAAGCAAGCCTTCATTTATTACCAACGGAAAAATGAAACGCTCAACATACCCAGTTCACTTTTTAGAAAATTTCTTGTACAAAACACAGCTTGAACCGGATTTTATTGCTTCAAAATATTAAACTTATATAAATAAAAGAGACGGGGAGATGAAACATTTAGAGCAATCTTCGTCGTATTTCTTAAAGCGGAGAAATTATTTCGTGTTTAAGTGTTAAAATACAAAAGGAAAATAAAGTTAACAACTCTTAGGCGGAAGCATATTTTGTCAGGAGCTTACTGTTTTCAAGTAAAGAAAAGTTAAAACCATTGTTAAGTACTTGCATAAATACATAAAGCTTTGTGATCATAGTCCGCTACAGTGGCCAAAGAAAACAGCCAAGTACGTCGTGGCCATTATGTTCGTAGCTTTACCACTCGTGCGTAATCTGCCACTCATTAGAGAAAATCAAATTATCATCGATACAAAAATGTTGATATTATAATATAAAGCCAACTGCTTCTTAAATAATGTATCTTAGTGGTCCCCCTCAGTATATTTATTTGACTGTTCACAAAAAGGAGAAAACGCGTGCATACAACATTTTGATGAAAAATGATTTTATAATATATTGTTTATTGTTTACAGTAATAATTTACAATTTTGTTCCTTCCTCGAGTTTTGATTCCTTGAATTTTTCAAAAAAGCAAATAGATTTATCCGTTAAACAAATTAACTGGAGTCTTTTATTTTTGCCAAAGCGTTATTCAAAAATTTCGATGCTGATTTTATTTTAAAATGATATTTTGTAGATACGTGAATACGAAGTAAGAATCAAAAATGTTTTTTGTACGTCATTTAAATGTCACCGCCGAAGTGAATTGAAAATTCAATGCTTTTCTTGTGCTAAATTAATTTTGAAATGGTCAAATCAATAAGGTTCTAATAGGCAATGAAGGCAAAGATGGGTTTTCTTTTCCTGTTTCTGAATATATTATATATTAGAAAGCTACTATTATTGAAAAAACCTGCACTCAGTTAAAATAAGAATATAAACCGTTTTTTTGCAAACAAAATTTACCAAAAAATCTAAAATACTGTTATTTGCATCCGTACAACTTCTGCCATAAAATTGGAATTCATTCATTGGCGTGATGAAAAACTTTTTTTCTGTGGAAAATTCAGAGCACGACCATAAAACGACACACGAAAGACTGAGTTTACTAATTCCATTACTTGGAATACCAAAAGCGAAAAAAATGACTTCACAATGAAAGCGAGCATTTTGCGGGGATTTTTTAGCCTAAAAATGACGAGGTTAAAATACCAACACCGCGAACGGTACTAGTTGGATCAAGCGGATTCGTCAGACGAAATTTTAAAATTCCTCTCACGTTACATTTTTTATACATCCCGTATAATATGTACCGAAAGACAATATATACAGCGTGCTTAATAAGCCATTCAAAACACATGTCTCTCAATTTGAAGCTAACCGACTCGTATATCACCATTAGCGTATGTTTTTAATCGTATCATTTCCAGGAAACTCTCCTTTGTTGAATTGGCATCTGCTGTTTAGGAGCGTACTTTGTTCAAAATATTCTGTAAAATTAGCTGATTGGCCCATTTTGTAATCTTCTAGGGAATGGAATTTACCAAAATTTAAATGGAGAACAAATATATTGAAAATATTGTTTAGAAACTACTATTGCATGAAGGTTGTTCTCAAACTAATAAAACCATACATAAACACATCTTCTTACCCTTCCTTATTCGAGTCAGCCATCGGAGACCATCCAGTGCTACCTCTACCTAAGTGGCCTTTGTCCATAGCAGGCACAGCCTCTCCTCGCACAGTCACTGAAGTTGTATCTCCCACCAATTAAAACCATAGTTTTATGATTAAAATAGTAGTTTCTAAAAATATTGTTTAGAAACTACTATTGCATGAAGGTTGTTCTTAAACTAATAAAACCATACATAAACACATCTTCTTACCCTTCCTTATTCGAGTCAGCCATCGGGGACCATCCAGTGCTACCTCTACCTAAGTGGCCTTTGTCCATAGCAGGCACAGCCTCTCCTCGCACAGTCACTGAAGTTGTATCTCCCACCAATTAAAACCATAGTTTTATGATTAAAAAAATATAATATTCTAAAAAAACTTTTGTTTTATTGGATAATCTACAAATGACAATGATAATTTGAGGGTCTTTTACAACATCTGAGTAACTTCTTGTCAAGTATTATAAGTAGATACTGGCGCACTCTCGTGAAAAAGCATAGGATAATCTCGATTCTCGAAAAATCAGTCCGAATTTTTAAATGGCATTTAAAATAATTTTCTGTTAAAAAAATCACGTCGTAAGTAAGAACGTTACCGTTTGTCTGAATTCTTCTAACAGTTACAATTTTGAAAATGACACTTATTTCTAAGCAAATCTGAGTTCTATAGTTCATTGAACTAAAGTTACGCAGGACAGACACACCACTGGAATTAGTATTTTGAAAATATGTAGGTATTATAAGTTCATACAATTAGTATCCTCGTACTATATTCACTACTAGTACATATGAAAAAAAAATGGTTTTGTCCATGTAGTGACTTTAATTTAAAAACAGACACTTACTTGATGTAACTTAGCGGCAAAGAAACATTTAGTAAAACACTTCTCAACGAGCTGCGATAATCAACGTTTACTCAGTTTCATAAGAGGTGAAGTAACCCCCCATAATATTTATAGAAATATTTTTTACCATACCAAACAATATTTAAATACCAAACAAGGGTCCTAACTGCTCCCAATCTTATGTAACTAGTGCGACTATGGCATTTCCAATAAATTAGGATATGTTGTGAGGCTGAAGGTAGCGGGGAGGGGAAGGAGATATGAAAGAGGAAAATCTGTTAGTAACACTGATTAAAATCTTAACTGACATAAGTATTTTTTAAATTGTATACATTTCATTGTGGTGGGACCCTGGCTACAATGCGAACATATTAGTGTAATGGTACGGTAATGTCATCACTAATATGTGTCATTACAGATAATCTGTGTCATAACATTATGGCGGTGCTTTGCTTATCTATAAGATTGTCTGCTCTGCTATCATAATGTTATCTTCATAACAGCTGTAGTAACAAAGCTAACCTAATTACATATTTTATTATTTGTTACCCAAACCAGGTGAAAGGGCATTTAAGATTCATTATTATTTTCTTAATTATATAGTGTTATCAAATTTATCATCTAGTTTTATAGCTATTTGTTAATTTTTAACTACATCAACTAGTGAAATTTTACAACCTATAAACCATAATGACTCACAACACTCCCCAACTCAAACACGAGAAATAATTTCTTAATTGAGTTGGGCAATTTTTGTTAAAAATTTCTAATTTTTTCGCAATCAGCCTCGAAATATCTACATTTGTAAATTATTGTATTGTGTTTGTATATTCAATAAATAAAAATAAAAAAAGAGATAACAATGTAGAATGACATCATAAGTCTACAATAGCTTTGACATTAAAATTATTCAATTCATTATTTTATTTTTATCATTCGTGTGCCTTAAAGTTAAAAAAATATAGATAGATTAGATTAATCAAACATAATACAATTTTATTTCGGATTTAAGTCAACAGATGTGTTGTTATTGTGCTTCTCAAAATGCCTATCGAAATTTAAATCAATTATTTTATATTGGAAAGGGCAGTAGGAAATCATGTTAACATTTAAGATAATCACGTATTAGATTTCATGTTCCTCTATGATGAGATTATTGACTTTTTTTCTTCATAATAAGCATATTGATAATATGGAATTTGATGACCAAAAATGTGAATTTTGATATGCTTATGTAATTCATAGAAAAATCACAAATATAACTTTTTAATCTGTCAAGGTACTGCAGGCCAAAATGAAAATGCTTTTTGTTATTTTTATACAAATGAGATCTCTCAAGTGTTGTCAAATAATTATTAATATCAATCAAATCCTATTAATAAATATTTTTTATTTTC
Source organism: Hesperophylax consimilis (assembly GCF_061612785.1). Classification (NCBI taxonomy): domain Eukaryota; kingdom Metazoa; phylum Arthropoda; class Insecta; order Trichoptera; family Limnephilidae; genus Hesperophylax; species Hesperophylax consimilis. The sequence continues at coordinate 4,686,525 of NC_142838.1, read as the reverse complement.
TGGAAAGCTTATTATGTTCTTTTAGCATCATTGTCTGATTTTTAAATTCTCAGTTAAGAAACTTGGCATCTTACGCAAACATCTAAGACAAAACACAAAGCATATAAAAATGTCAATGAGTTTAAGAATTTCCTACCAAAAGTATATTATTCCTCTAGAAATCAGATTGCCGACCAAAGCTTGAAATGTTTTAGTAGAGAAATGGATTTAAAAAATGTAAATGGTGTGCAACAGCGATGCTATGTTTACATTTAGCTTAAGTAAGCTAGACGTGAATTCAAGACGTTTCTGAAAATAGATTAAAGGTCCCCATTGAAACTAATTCCAACTTTGACACAAGTCCTGAGCCGAACAAAAGATTTGTTATCCCAACTGGGTACTTTCGAGTCCGCTGAGAAATTATTATACCTAGGTGGTCTATAATTCAAAATAGCTTTTCAATAAATATCAGTAAGCGGGTGCCTTTTCTAAGGGCCTAACTTCAAGATTTATAGAATTTGTCATTTTGGTATTTCAACTACACATGAAACATAGAATATCGAATATCAATTGAGTCTATTTTATTGTTCTTTATAGTCATTTTTTTTTCATTCAAACCAATCAACTATTTTATTAATTCCCTTGTCCAAAGGCTACAGACTTCCTGAGTTGTTCTTTGTTCATTCATTTAAAACAAACTATTTTATTAATTCCCCTGTCCAAAGGTTAAGGACTTCCTGAGTTGTTCTTTGATCATTCTTCCAAAACCATCTATTTTATTAACTCCCCTGTCCAAAGGCTACATGGGTTTGGAAATAAATTTAGTTCCGCTAATATTTTTATTTATTCCATAACATTATTATATTATATAATGTATATATTATTTTTGATGTTAATATTAAACTTACATGTAAATATTTGTTTTTTTTTTTTTATTTACTCTAGGCCCTTTTTTTGTTCTTGTTGTATTGATATTTACATATTTTTAACATTATTTTGATGCTATATTTTGATTGCATTTTCATGATGCTATGAAAATATTATTATTAATATGTTTATTTTAATGCACTGTGTGATGTAATTAATTTCAATTTATTTATGTTAAATGAATAAAAAATAAATTACACGGAGAAAAATGAGGACGGCCTTTTTTAACACTATACTGTTAAAAATATGACCATTTCCTGATAAAATATTAGTCATTCAATGTATATCTCAACGCCTGATCAACGCAGGTGGCCTTGTCCAAATAAATATACGGACGAGATGCAAAATCATTATAATTTTTAAGAACACGTTTTCCGTTTTCCTCATAAGATTATGTTTTACGCTTGCATGCTATACCTTTATTTTGTTTTGAAAATTGTCAATTTATTCGTTGTAGGTCCGGTTTTAACAGGAAAAGGAATAATTTGAACCGATTTTTAATGAATTATCAATATTTCAGTAAGTTTTCTCCTACTTACTGAAATTTGGATTTAACAACATTGATATATAGCCCTCAAAAAATATCCAAGATTTTAACTTTCTTTCCTTTTGAACGGAGTTCAAGGAACTATTTAATCCATAAAATAAATATTGTTATGCATTCTCGGTAAATTTATTTTCGGAAGGGTCAACAAACAGCACTGCTTATACACAGTGATATTTTATAAAGGTTGTTCGGGAGTAAAGCGCACAAACTTCGAGAGGAGATTCTACGTGATGCTAGAATAAAAAAAAACATTAAAAAATAATGTCGGAATTTCTTTGTTTTTTCCATACAAAATAAATTTTCATAACCGAATTTTTTTTTCCATTCAAAAGTTTACTTTTGCACTTGAATCTACAGAAATTTCTACAAAATTTATTCATCTTTTTTTACTTGTACTCATGAAGAATCATCTCCCGAAGTTTGTGTAGTTTACCCCAAGACAACCTGTATAACTTAATCTTTCTGGTTTACATTTTATTCTTAGATTTATAAATAAATACTACGGTATTATACTGTGAACCATCACTTCAAATATAATTCGAATAGTTGAAAAATATATTAAAACGCTTTTAAAAATATCACCAATATGTCAAATACTTTAGATCACATCGAATTAGGGAGAGTTGTTCGAATAAAACTATAAATCTTTTTTTTGTTCTTCAACAGAAACGAAATCGTTGTGGTAAAGGGAGGTCTATTTTTATTTATGCAAGTATATCTTTAAAAAAATACAGTGTGTGGCAAGCCTACGCACGACGGAAGTGAAACTTTTAGTATTCTTCTCTCTCTCTTTTCATTTCATATTATTATTATTCAGAATGCTGTACATTATAGTTTTAAAAAGCATAAATTTATTTATAGGCGTGTTGTTAACAAATGAACGTTTAACTAGATTCCTAATATTGACATATTTATAAGTAGCATGTGATAAAAAAAAATTAAAAGTTATAAAAATATGGGATTCGAACCCGGGTCCTGCATAACGAGTGTCGAACGCTCTGCCTCTAGACCGCGATGAGAGGTATCTCGCGCGACGAGAACCGCGTATACAATGTGTACTAATTTTCGTTTTCAAACACGGTAAATGAATAATATCACATAACGTCTCGTTAACGCTTTATATAGGGTTGAATCGAAGATTTATCGGCAGTGTGAAGTCATATCTGTCGTTTTTCAAAATATTTGTTCGCTTTGGAAAAAATCTATCGTGTTTTAACAGTCTCATACAGAATATGGAGTCTGAATTTGAAAAACATTTCTAAATTTTGAAAAACTCACTTACGGCTGTGTTTTTAATTAGTCGCGTTATCGGCCTTGATTAGTAATTTTAATGATTCAAAATAAAAATACTTAGTCAAAATACCGAGCGACTCTACCGGCTCGATTTGTAAGCTATATTTTGACCAAAATATTATACTATTATTATGTTACTTCTAGCCAATTACTCGAGTGAACACCTGCCGGTCTAGTGTCTCACTAAATGGATTTATACATTTCGGGAGACTCTCGGTTAAAATTAACAAATTTATGTAATTTTTTACTACATTATTACAAATCATGTAGATATCTGATTATATGCATGCCTAGCAAAGTCGCAGCACGAGAGCATTTTATCACTTTTCCTCGTATTAAAAAAATCACAAAAAGAAAAAAAAATTTAGTTAAAGCGGGGATCGAACCTCGGATCTTCACGACGACAGTCGGGCGCTCTGCCTCTAGACCGCGAAGCTGAGTTTGGAGAGTGAACTAAACTAGGTATATAATATTAGCTAGGCTCCTCGAAAATGCATAACGCGCGTAAAGAAATTTCACTTCAATATACTTGCATAAGTTTCATCGTGGCTACATACACACTACGCGCATTCAGAATTCAATCAACTTGAAATATCTGCCTGCAAGGAATGTTCCTCGATAAAGTAACACTTCCAGTAGAGCAGCGATCGAATTTTCTTTTGACTTTGATGAAAATATAGAAAGCTCGTTTGAGTGTTGTACCATGCAGGAAAGTAGAGCCACGTAGCGTCTGAATGAAAACTGTATTATATGCGACACCTAAACGTGTAGAATATAAGCAATGTTTGACATTTAAGACAGCCTTTCTGCACCTGCAGAAACGAGAAAGCGCACATTGTGCAGACTCGTGGGCTTAAAATGTGCGGCCCGAAATCAATGAATTAATTCTGATAACTTCTTGAAACTATGATCTCTATCTCGTGACGTATTTGCCGCAAACAGAGCATGAAAAATTCTCACGAGATTCAGAGTTTGTGTAGTTATGCTCTCTTCTCCTATCGTGTGATATGGAAAATCAAGGAGATATTAGATATGGAATCATTCCTTACAACGGAGGTCCTATGTTCTATGAACATTATCGGGCTGATCAAATAGGTGGAATATTTAATTATTTTATATTATACGAGTAATCACCGTAGGTGCAGTACAATAAAAAAATATTAATATTTCTTGAACAACGCTAACGACGTCCCACTTGGAGTCTTCAGTGCCCAGCGCCCTTAAGGTGATTTCATCCAATCAATATTATTATTTAGTCATTGCAAACGAAACTACACGTTTCACGTTTGCACCAAATGGGTAATATTTATTTATTTGTGGCATTTTAAAACTCATACAATGTTTATACATGTATTATTTTAAAATAAAACGTGTTTTAAATTTGTTAATGTATTCGTATTTTATTTGTTCTTTCAATTCGTCAAATATCTTATTTGATCCGTTCAGCAAAAACTTTTGATTTTTTTTCTGAGGGGTAGTATTTTTTTCTCATCTCATGTGTGTGTTTATGTTTCAGGTTACCGTTTTTCTTAGCACTTCAATTGATATGTGGCCATTAATTATTTTTTAGACTAAATATATGGTGTTGAAGTAAATAATTCGTTTAAATGCTAAGATATTTAATTCCATCAATATTTCCCTAATTTTCGTGTGTCTATTTTTTTACAATAATTAACGCATGGTTCAATGATTGCGCTGTTAACATTTTTACTGGAAACTATGTTTGTAAGTTTAGGAATCTCCTTATTCTTCCCAACGGGGAAATACAAATTTTAAAATTATTAGTACTCTCACACGTCATGTTTTAAAAAAAATTTATTTGATAGTTATCTAAAACTTATAATTTCATGAAATTTGTGATTTTCATAAAAACAAACCGTGTTTTAAACCGATAAGAGTACAACTCTCTGACTTCCTTTAGCGAACACCGGAAATTTAAAATAACCTTAAAATGACAAATCGTGCAAGCTCTTTACAACCTTCCTTTGAACATTAGTAACTGGTTTCATACATATTCCCTAAGTCAAATTTTACATTGATAATGCAATGATAAATTTTTCAGCTATGTTGCACTTTATTGAAGATCGATCCCTAGATTAGATCCAGTCTCAAAAAAATTGGTTTGTAGAAAAAGTTTTAAATCAAACTATTGCAATGGAAATCCAAAATAAATAAAGATTCTCAACAAATATATGAAGCAGTGAGCAAGCATATTATGAAACAACTATTAATATAAGAAACCATACAAAAACTTTTTGTCATAGTGCCGATGGGTATACTAGCAGTTCTGTGAACAATTACTAGAAGTAAGGTCCAAAAAGTTTTTTTCTAATATTCTCTCATTTAATAAGTCAAAAACAAAATATTTCATGTAAAACCTACTTAACTATAAAGTAGATTTTTTTTACTGAAGGATTAAAGTGGCCACCATCTTGATACAGAAACGGAAGTATCAACAAATTTACTGAAAAAACTTCGCTTCGCTCAGAGATAGAAGTTAAATGGAAACGGTAAATAATGAACAATGTTTACATTGGTATCACCTGCCGTTAACATTCGCATCTCCCCTGTGACGCTGGGTTCAGAGAAAAGCAACGAGACGATATATCAAATTAAGTGTTGCCGCCACCGTTCAACAGGAAGCCGCTTGCACTTTCGTCAAGGCGGAAACTGGAAACGCTTTACCCGACACGTTTCCAAAATGGTGTGAAAATTTTAATGCAATTCATCAAAAGCGCATCGGAGTATTCATACGAAACTGGAAAGCCCGCAATTTAGTTTAAGTTCGATGGAACAGAGGGAAGGGATGATTATTCCGGTAACATAACGGACGTCACGCTGAGGAATGTGGTTTGTGCGGTTTGGTTTCGGAGGGGTTGCAGAGAGGGATTTTGGAAACTAAATACGCAATGCAACTACCCAACTGTTTTTTCTTCCTTCTGTTATTGCCAGAAACTATCTGAAATATTATCATACCTATCAATGAATTCATAATTTCCAAATTTACGTCTCCTAAAAGTGGATTTGTTTTGATAATAAGCATAAACTGTAAATTGAATTTTGTACGATTTATGTAATTTTGTGAAACAATCAACTTTAAATCTAAATACTTTTTGCTGACGTTGTGCTTTTTTGATATTTATTTTAAACGAGAATAGCAAACTTTGTTTATACCAGTATCTGCACCTTTAAAAATAGGGTAGTAGTTAATTTTTTCACTTTATACAGGGCGTCCGGGGGTAAAGTTCGTTTACTTCGGGAGATTATTCTACATGAAGAACTAAAAAGTATGAATAACTTTTTTCGAAATTCAAATGTTTATTTTCCACTACACATTTTTTTCCATATAAGAATATTTATTTTGCGACACAAACAATTCATCTTTTTTTTAAATATCGAAAAAAATTACTACTCTTTACTTTTTACTTTAACTGTCATGTAGAATCACTCCTAAAGTTAGCGCACTTTACCCAGGATACCCTGTATAAAATTATTATTCTTCAAAAGAACCTTGAAAAATCGAAGCAGCTATTTAAATCAATAATATATACAATTTATTTAATTATGTTCATGGAGAATTTTGTCAATTATTTCCAATTTGACGGCCTCCGTGGTCAGGGGGTAAGGCTGACAACTAGCAATTCAATGGTTTGAATCCCGGCGTGCGCAACTAAATATTATTTGATTAATTTGTGATATTTCACAATTTATTAATTAAAAATAATATATATGTACGGGACGTGTTTGTCAGCACAAGAAAAGACTGTAAATAATAAGCACCGGAACACATCAGTTCTCAACCTGGGCAATGATTTAAGTAAAACACCGTGAGGTGTTCTATCTAAACCATCAAAAAAGAAAGACGATTTATATCAGAATTCACATATTAATTACGAGTATTGTACTGGTATGCAGAACGTACAAAGGGGTGTAGCTTATAGGTACTTCCTATTTTTTACAGCCAACCCAATTCACAAGAAATAGTTTTATGTATTTCAATACAACTGGGTTTTAATACACAGATAGAAAACTGAGACAATAGGAATTCTTTCAGCAATAATTTCAGATTGGTGCACATTGTACATCATCGCGCCATACGATACAGAAAATGGCGTAGGTCACTGCTGCAGCAGTGGCCAGTTCATTTGGTAGCCAGCAGGAATTGGCCAGCCTCTAGGTTGTCAGCATCAATTGGCCAATTCAGTCGGTAGCCAGGAAGAATTGGCCAGCCTCTAGGTTTCAGCATCAATGGCTAATTTAGTTGGTAGCCAGGAAGAATTGGCCAGCCTCTAGGTTTTCAGCATCAATCGCTAATTCAGTTGATAGCCAGAAAGAATTGACTGGCCTCTAGGTTGTCAGCATCAACGCAGCAGGGATTGGCCAGCTTCTAGGTTGTCAGCATCAATGCAGCAGGGATTGGCCAGCATCTAAGTGATCAGCAGCACTGGCTAGTTCAGTCGGTAGCAAATAGGTTTTCGTCAGCCTTTAGGTTGTCAGCATCTGTGGTTGGTTGTGGTCAATGTGGTCATTTGATTATAAGGGCCGGCACACGGAGACGCATCATTCTTGCAAGACAGATGCGTCTGGCTCAACTGATAGTGTGCCGGCAGTGAACATCTCGCTGCACATAGTTGTAATCTCCAAAATGATTGTGCCGTGATGGAGGAACAGAAGCGACTACAGATTGCAGTTGACACTCGGGAATTTATCATTTTTAATTATAACAGATCGCGTTGTAACTAGAGATGTTCCGTCTACTCGTAATTTTTGAATGCCCAATATTGTGTTTTTCTTTTGCTATTTACAATTTCTCCTACATGCGTTCTTGTGACGTCAATATCATCAACACAACTTGTTTACCATTCCACACAAAGGTGTTTTTAGATGCGAATAATATTTAGCCCAGTGACTGGATTTGTCAATATTTAAATTTCGTTTTAAAAAATAGGGTTATCGAACTGTTTCATGTTCGATCCAGTCTTTTTTTGCCGACTGGTAGCAGATTGTTACATTTTTCAACTGGTTAGTATTATGATTTGAAAAAAAGGATCATCAAACTTGCAGTTGTGCATTTTAGCTGCAATTGATATATTAAATGCAATTAAATAATTTTTCAAGTTCAAAACAATATACTTGCGATACGTTCCAGAAGGATAGATAGAAAACTCATACAACCGGAATCCTTTCAGCGATAATTTCAGATTGGAGCACATTGTGCATCATCGCGCTATACGATACAGAAAATGGCGTGGGCGACTGCTGCAACAGTGGCCAGTTCAATTGGTAGCCAGCAGGAATCGGCCAGCTTCTAGGTTGTCAGCATCAATGGCTAATTTAGTCAGTATCCAGGAAGAATTTGCTGGCTTCTAGGTTTTCAGCATTAATGGCTAATTCAGTTGATAGCCAGGAAGAATCGGCCGGCTTCTAGGTTTTCAGCATTAATGGCTAATACAGTTGGAAGCTAGGAGGAATTTATCAGCCTCTAGGTTGTCAGCATCAATGCAGCAGGGATTGGCCAGCCTCTATGTGATCACCGGCAGTGGGCAGTTCAGTCGGTAGCCAGCAGGTATTCGTCAGCTTTTAGGTTGTAAGCATCTGTGGCTGGTTCAATCGGTAGCCAGGAGGAGTTCGTCAGCCTCTAGGTTGTCAGCATCAATGCAACAGGGATTGGCCAGCCTCTAGGTGATCATCGGCCGTGGGCAGTTCAGTCGTTTGATTATAAGAGCCGGCACACGGAGACGCCCCATAATTTTGATGATGACAGATGCGTCTGACTCAGCTGATATAGTGCCAGCCGTAAAAAGCTCGTTAGAAATAGTTGTAATCTTTAAAATGATTGTGCCGTGATGGAAGAACAGAGCGACTACAGATTTCAGTTGACACTCAGGAATTTATAATTATAATTAACAAATCTCGTTTTAACTGGAGGTGTTCCGTCCACTCGTGTTAATTTTTGAATTTTGACTGCCGAATGTTGTAGTGTTTTGTTTTTAGCTATTTATAATTTCTCTGGCAAGCTCTCTTGTTACGTCAATATCTTTACCACAACTTGTTTACGTTTCAGACGCAGGTGTTTTTAGGTGAGAATAATAATTTCGCACAGCGACTGATTTGTTAATATTTTGACTTTTCTCCGGCTCGATTCGCCTAGTAACCAATTATTTTGGTGCATTTTTCAACTCGTAAATTTTATAATATTAAATGCAATAAATTGTGTTTGCATGTTCGATACAGGCCATATTGTAGGAACCTGTGATTTTTTATAAACGTTCAACATAATCACGTAATTGTGGATAATTTTCATAGTAATTTAATAAATCCAATGGATTATGGAGTTGCTAAAATATATTTTCTTCGATATTATCCAAAAAAATGTGAGCCGAAACGATTTTTTTTAAGAAAAATCGTTTTACATAAACCGAAATTGAGGGGCAGAGTAATCGTTTGTTGCCTGCAGACCCCCCATACGGAATTTACCCGAGACAAACAATTTTAATTTGACCAATTAGAGGGCCTACATCGTCCAGACGCTTGGGTAATAATACAATCAGATTTGATTTAAGTGACCAATAAACTTGTTTAGTGAGAAGCACATTTGTACAAGTACATTGTGCAATTGTATACACCATTAAATGTTAAAAATAAAATTATTGAACTCAGGTAAAAACATGCGTTGACAATGATACATCATACACCAAGACAGTCTCCTTGGTGGAGTGGTTACGATCCTCTGTAACGAAAGGTCGTGGGTTCAAATACCGGCGTGGGCAAGTATTTTTTTTTCGATTTTCTGTTTTTCGTAATTTTAAAGTGCAGTAATATATGCATGAACAATAGTATTAAATGATTTGTAGTATATTTGCGGCACGTTCTAGAGAGGTCCCAGGGCCCACGTGAAAGACCAGATAAAACTTTAATAAACAGATCATAAGCATTCACTCATTTGCAGATTATTGTGACCTCAATTAGAATAGCAGTGGTGGAGTTCTTATCGCAAAAATAGAAAATAAATATTGAAAAAATTTAAACAGAAAAATCAGAAAAAAGATACGGTCACCTCTAGGACTTGACGTTAGAATCGGATAAGCTAGTATTAGTAGAGCAGCACCCCGGCAAAGCCAAGGTCTTGGATTCAAGTCTAGTGATTTTCTGTTTCTAATTTTCGTTTGAGAATCACTAATATTCTCTTCGAGCGGAAGATACATGTGTAACGATTTCACTTCCTGGTAAACATATCACATAATGTACCTCATACATTCTGCCTGATAATAAGCACTTCAAAACACATAAACAATGCATCACACATTATAACAGACAATAATAATGACAGATTCATTATAATAGGATATTGCAACCTACATTGCCTACTTTGGTTGCCAATAAAAAAAGTACACTGAAAAATAACTATGTTTTTCTCAACACATTTGTCATGCGTTATTTTTGTTTTTGTTTATGTAATTTTAATGTTATATCCTTATTTTGACAATATGATGTCTTGTCTTAACATGATATCTTCAATTAACCGCAAAACAAGCTCCATCAAATAAATTGTTTTTATGTAATTTTCTCTTTAATATTTTTACTTTACTTTTTTATACGTCATTTTAATAAAAAGGTAAAATAACAAGGAGCAAATTCATTATTGAATTTATTCTTGCTATAAACTACACTTATACAAACTGATAAAATTTTAACTGTCGAGTTTTCGAAAATAAGCAAGCTGCTTACTAAAAAATATGTAAAAATATTTTTTATGATTTCCTGTCAGTTATTTATCTTTTCATCGCGATATGTGGAAATAAACTAATATCCGTGGAGCTTTGTATGAACAAGGACTCAATATGAAATATCAATGGAACCTCTCGTATGCAAGTACTCTATCAAATGCAGGATGCTTTGTTGATTATTTGCTTGCCTGAATTCACCCCTCAATTTTACGTCCTACCTATAAAAATAGTTATCGTTAAACGGAAAGTTATTTGAACCGGAAAATGAGAAAGCGTGGAATTGTTTCAAGGAAGAACATAACTTCCTCTCCTACATATTTCACGGTTTGTTACTTCGATAATCTGAGTGCTCGTAAAGTAACGCCAAGTTTATGCCAAAGTTAAAAGAACACCTGCAATATTTTCAAAAAGAACGAGAAACCGAAGTTTACGAGGAAATGCATTTGGTTCGTAACTTAGTTTGCTCCATTCTTTTCCTGGAATGAAATACGTGACATTCTTTTATTATTTGGCACTTGATGAAGTTATGCAAATTTTGTAGCAATATTACATCACTGGAAACAGAACTTTAAATATTTTTCTAATAATAATTATCGCTGTATGATTTTTTTAACTCATAACGTATTGTCGAACTATTTACCAGAAATAGTATATTCAACACCCTCTAAATTGATATCAAAGTTCAATTACTAACTCTGGAAAATAAATTGACTATCGTTAGGCCAATAATTCAATTTATGCGGTAATAATTACTTACCGAGATCGGCTGCGCGAACACAATTTTGCATTTGAGTCGGAAATGCTCTAAAATTGTTTTTTTTTTCAAATGAAAAGGTCCAGCAAATATCTAGTATAGATGTGAGACGTTTTGTTTATTCATGTTTTAAATACACATATATAAATGCGAATATAGAATTCGATTTTGTTATAATTTTTGAGGGATTTTTGGAAATTATTCATCAGTTTATTGCAATTATTTAAATGTATATATTGTTATCTGGTATATAAATATTATTTAATATGAAATAAAAAGGATTCTGATTGGCTTAAATTCAAATTAAGAATGCCTGATTTACTTAGAAACTCAAATTTGCTATACCACTGTAGCAATTTTAGTATATTATGTATAAGTATAAAAGTTTTCAGTGATCGCTTGTCATGATGTGTCATATTTATAGAATCTGAAAAAATTGGATAGACGGCGAAATCTAGGTGGATTCATTGGCTTTATACCTTGTTTCTGTGCCACTTGTAATACAACTTCTCCATATATGAAACCCGTCCTTCAAAAGCCATATAAATTCCATTGAGAGGATCCAACGAAAATTTCTCCCATCAATTAATTTTAAATTAGGTGTTCCTGCGGATGACATTAATTCTAATTTTCTATTACAAAAACTGCGATTCTTATCGTTAAAATATAGACGAATACTTAATGATTTTATTTAAAATAAACAATAACTGCTTTGACTCCCCTGAACTAGTCTCGATGATGAATTATCATATACCTAGTAGAACAACTCGATTAATATCGCCATACCATTGTAACAATATCGTCACTAATGCAGAACAAAATTCTTTAATATATCGTCTGCATAGATTAGGAAATGAATACTTTCATATCAATGATGAAGGAAGTCTGTTATCATATAAAAGATGGATAAAAAATATTTTTACGTATGCAGGATTAGTAATTAAGCATACATTATCGTTACTTTGTTATTTTATAATCATTTATGTTTGGCATAGTTGACAAATAAGTCGTTATCAACAGTATTTTAGTTTTCTTACCTTTGTATTTGTTTTTAATATTTTATTATTTATAATTAACTTTACTTTATATTTTACTTTACACTTTACACCGTAAATTATTCTTTTTACTTTATTCTTAACTTCATATTTAACCTCTACACTTTATACCTAAAATTATACTTTTAACTTTATGCTGTATACTTACCATGTTTTTTTTAACTATATTTCTATTTTATGCTAATGTCACATGTCGTGCCGTCTGTTTTTAGATAAATAAATTAATTAATATTTTGAGGACTGATATTAATAAAATAATATGGTAAATGCATATATTTACATGGATGATATAAATTAAAATTACGTCTAAAAAAATGCATTATTTATTTCATGATTCATTACATTATCACATCAGGTTGGGATGGACTATGTTTTTAATCATTACTATTTACTCATTTGAAAATGCCAATGTTGCCTCTTAATCGATTTCTTTACAGGACTATATTTTTTTAAATTTTTAACCCAAATAAATAAAATGTTTGTTATCCGTACTAGATATTTGCTAATCATTATTATAAAAAATAAATTATTCTGCTCGAATGTGTATTTTGGCCTGAAATTCAAACATAAATTTTGTATAAAAAGGTTTCTTACAACTCAAAGGCATTAGATGATAGAGTTCATTTATGATACCTACTCAATTTGCTAAATCAGATAGTGAGCCAAAGACGTGAAACATTAAGAAAAAAAATCTTAGTAAGAACTGTCAGAAAAATATTTATTTGTTATTCAGTAAAGTGAATACGATTAATCATAGCTTTGTAACGATTTCAAAGATTTAAATATATCGGCCACTTATCTTTATTAATTACTCCTGTCATGCAATCAAGCTATTTGCATTGTTTGTAGATTAATGAATATTTAATTATATGCAGCATGACACATTACCATATTCTGCATATTATTATGTAAATAATGGCGTAGACCTGCAAAAAATCACGTGATATTGTAATTAAAGAATTTGTGAATCTTTAGTAGTAGATTGTAAATAGTTTGTAGATTTAAAATATATATATATTTGCCTCAGAATCCATTGCCTTTCAAAACAAGAAATTTACCTTTCAAATGTTAGGAAGTTAACTTGGATGAAACGGTTAGCCAACTTGAAAAAATATGACACCTTTCAGTAACATTATAAATCTACAGGACACGTCATGTTCGTACAAATCGAAAAAAATGTCGCACTGCTTACGTAAACGATAGCCATTCCACTTAAAAATCTATATGAAAGGCTCGCTTGAAACTTATGTAGTTCAAGGAAACCACGAACGATGTTTTGATAACATATTTTAACTATAGTAATTAATCTGTCAAACATTGAAGCAAGTACATTATGATTTGAGATTTTAACGGCCAAACGTATAACAGTTATTTATTTTTGGGGTATTATGGCGTGTAGCGCTACCTCCTTATTTAGCTAACGTTTCGGACAGCATTATAGTATCTATCGATGATGGACATTCTAATGCTGTCTGAAACGTTGGCTAAAGAAACAACACGGCATCACACCCCAAAAATAAATAACTATAACTCAAATATATATCTCAAATCGAGTCAAAAAACAGCCATACAATAGTCGGACAACAAAAGTGAATATTCCCTACACTTAATAGAACACACTATTTTATCGAATATTATATCGTTATCGTAACTATTATATAGATTTTGAAAAATATTATCGTAAACATCATAATACTGCTAGCCTGTGACATACCACGCTATAAGCACGATACTGAAACAGGCAACTGTAATAATCTACTGGATGATGTCTGTACCGTAATCTGTCAGCCAGATTATCCATTCATGAACACATCATTTCAAAATTTTGAAGTGATTCAGAAAAAAAAATTAAAAGAAAGAAAAAAAATCCGTTTTTTTGTGATATTAGCTTTAGGTTATTCTTTAGGATATGAACATTAAAAAAATAAAGATTATGCGTGCTTAAATAATATGTTTCGGAGATTGATTTTTCTTCCTCTTTCATGTGATACGAGACTCTTCAAGACTCGCATTAATAAATCCCATACTTAATCCGCCTCACAAATCTGCCGAGCCGGGTTGTTACATGGTTCCTCTCTCATTGTTCATTGTTCATTGTACAGACAGGGGCGCTCTTGTGAGATGACACAGAAAAAAAAATAGAATAAAATTAACCATTTTTTTTCACAGGTTATGAAGATGATTATCGTCTAAATATAGACATTTTAAAGTCCACACTAACAAGATCGGCAGGTAGACTATCGCATTATTTACTTAACCATTAATAGCAACTTCAGTCAAATTTTATTACAATAAGTCAATGATTTGTGGAAAAAGTACGTTTTATATATTAATCTCTATTCTTTGGAGGCGGTGTGCACGTTTGCAATTTAAAGTAATAATTCATAATTTTAAGCTTAACAGTCCCAATGCTCCATCTAATTAATTACCTTACTGATTGATGTAATACAGTTGGGAACATTGCAAGTTATGCATACTATAGCGTTGTAGATAACTAAACGCTCGACTTGAAGGTAGTCGACCAATAATTTAATCGCCTCTGTAGGAAAGTTTATTTGAGCTGACTTAAGCTGTCTCAGGAGAAAGAACCCCCGTGCTAGCTGCTAGCAGTCCTACTTACTTGATTAGCGAAGGTCGGCGTCGAGATTTACTGCCAGAAGTTTGGCGGTTATTTTGGGGATAATGTCGCTGCCGGATAGCGATTGCTCTATTATCTGTGAAATATGGCGTTTTCTCATCTTTGTTTAGAGATATTCAAACGTTTACGATTTATGCGATGTGACATTGAAAAAAATCGAAATTACTCTTTTTCAAAACAAGCGTTGAACCAAGCACCAAAATGGAGCCTATGGTACCCCAGAAGAAAGATTTTTAAGGAGAGATGGTTTGATTATTTTACTAAGAAGTCTTGTGATGTATTCTAGAATACATTGATGTGATATTACCTATATATTAGACATTTTTTATTTAGTCAAAATAATAAATTTTAAAAAATCACAAAGAAAAATGTCGATAAATCACTAGAGGGCAAAAAATAAATTCAACATTTTATACTGGAGATTTTACTTACTTTTTACGCGTAAAAAACACAAAGTTCATACGGATAAAATTTGGCAATAAAAGTGAAAGTAATACTTATTCACCTGACTAAGAAAGATTTATGTTCGGTAACCGAACTGCCCAAAATCTGTTGAGTGGAACCTCCTGTACGCAGATTGGTTATGGTTCAATAATTTATCGAGTTCAAGTGAGAGGTTATTTTTTTGATATATTGCGAAGCGGCAATTATTTTACGTTTTTCAATATGAAAGGCACTTTATCTACATAACGGTAATAAATTAGTCGCATTTCAACAAGGCATCAATTCCAGTAACAAGCTCTCTTTTGTTTCATTACTTAAAAAATTTAATGAACATGTGCAGAGAATTTCGAAACTGTTTTCCTAAATCACATAAAACTTTCTACGCAAATACTTATTTCTAAAACAAAATCTAAACACAGATTAATAAAGCCATGGATAACGCATGGATTAGTGATTTCAATCAGAAATAAGGAAAAATACTATCACCAGTCTGAAAAATTCGCTACTTTATACAAGAAATACAGAAACAAACTTACACTTTTAATTATACTGACTTAAGAAAAGTATTTTCGTGATTAATTAAAAAATGCTGGTCAAGACAGCGAAGAGTTCTGGAAAATTATCTGAACAATAATCAACAAAAGCACAAAACAAAAATTTCCAAAAGAAGTTACTTATCAAGGAATTAATACTGACACAGAAAAAAACCAAAAACTTTGTGGTGACATCTTTAACAATTATTTTGTCAATGTCGGCGCTAATATTACTTGTAATATTATCCTAGACAAAGAAAAAACTCAACAACCAGAGCTAAACCCAACTTTTGAAGAAGGTTTCCAGATATTTGCTTCAGTAACTGATAAAGAAGTTGAAAACGCTATAATAAGTCTACGAGGATCAGCGAGCCCTGGCTACGACAACATAACTGTAAAAACATTAAAAACTGTACGTGAGATAATCAGCAAACAAATTGCTCATATAATAAACGTAAGTCTGAAAAAGGGCATATTCCCGAACAAATATAAGAAGACTATTGTGACCCCTGTTTTTAAATCTGGTGACGAAAAAAACACTTCTAACTATCGTCCGATAGCACTCACATCAAATATAGCAAAAATCTGTGAAAAAATTGTTAAAAAACAAATCAACAACTACTTAAAAAATAAGAGGATAATGAGCCCAAACCAGCCCAGACAATCTCAGCACGCAGGATGCGATTGCTAAATTGACATCAACAATAATGCAAAAATTAGATAATGGAGAAAAGTGTCTTGGAATCTTCATTGATCTCCGCAAAGCATTCGATAGCATATCACACTCAAAACTCACTGAGAAACTAAAACAAATTGGATTGGACGAAATAGTGCTATCATGGTTCCAAAGTTACCTTAAAGAGAGATTTTAATATGTCAAAATCAATAATACCCTTAGTGAACCCAAAACCTCATCTTTTGGCATACCGCAAGGAACTGTCATCGGTCCAATCCTTTTTATTATATACGCAGACGACAATGTAGTTATCGATAAAGGAAAATCATGGGAGGAAACAATGAGGATAGCCAATATCAATATAAACATACTCAAAACATGATTCGACCTAAATTGTCTCTCACTAAATACCGAGAAAACATATTTCATCCCATTCTCTTTGCAGGAAAAAAATTTCGAAAACAATATTACCATTAAAATCCATTCATCACAGTGTGAAAATAAAAAAAAAGAATGCAGCAATGTAAATTGTTTACCAATAACATGCAAAAATAGTATAAAGTATCTGGGTATCATAGTCGATAGATACTAAAAATGGAACGAACAAGTCCAAAATACGGCAACCAGAGTAAGAAAACTTATTTACTTATTCATTAGATTGAGAAACATCCTATCATATAATATGATTAAAACTATTTATTTCACTCTTGCCCAATCTATTCTCCAATATGGTATAAGTGGGTGGGGGGACTTTCAAAACTAACCTCTTTCCCGTAGAAAAGGCACAGAGGTTGATTCTAAAAGTCATCCTACGTAAACCATCTATATTTCCAACAACACAGTTATTTAACTCTTTTAGGGTTCTCAGTCTAAATAATATATTCAAAAAGAACTCATTGTTACAAACTCATAAAGATCATTCTTCTTCTTCTTCTTCTTCGATGGCGCTACAGCCCATATCGAGCTTTGGCCTCCTGCAACAGTCGCCTCCAACTCCTCCTGTCCTCAGCGGCTGACTTCCAGTTTGTCCCCTGGAGAAGCTGTGCTGCATCCCCTCTTACCTCATCTTCCCACCTCAGTCTGGGTCATCTCACTTTTCTCTTTCCACCTGGGTGACCAGTCAGAATTCTTTTTGGGACGCGTGTATCCGGCATTCTCTGTACATGCCCAGCCCATCTCAGCCTGAGGAGTCTCATGTGTGCAGAGATGCTAGGGGCCTTATATATATCGTACAATTCTATATTGTGCCGGATACGCCACTGTTCGCCCTCTTTCACGGGTCCACATATTCTTCTCAGCACCTTTCTTTCAAAAGTATCCAGCATTTCAGCCATCTTTACCGTCAGTGTCAGCGCCTCACATCCATATGCCAATACAGTTCTTACAATGGTCTTATATATGGTTATTTTGGTTTTTCTGTGGACACTACGTGACTTAAACACTGGCAGCAAAGAGAAGTATGTTTTGTTGGCTGCTGTGATTCTCCTTCTGATTTCTGCTGGATCCTCATTGTTCTCTGTCAGGATGGAGCCCAGGTAGGTGAATTGATCGACCACTTTGTATGAGTAGTTGTCTTTAAATAGTGCACTACTTCTTCTTCTGTGTGAGGGGTTCCTGCTCTGTACCATCATTTTTGTTTTGTCAACATTAACTCGCAGTCCTATTTCCCGCGCCCCTGTTTCTAAAGGGTCGAAGACCTCCTTAATGGCTGAAATTGATCTTCCGACAATGTTGATGTCATCCACATATTCGACAACTTGACTGCTCTTGAAACAAATATTGGAGCCAGTGTCTATTAGTGTTTTTCGTATTACATGTTCGAGCACAATGTTGAAGAGAGTGGGAGCCAGACTGTCCCCCTGTTTAAGTCCCTGTGATACTGTAAATTCTTCCGACAATTCTCCGTCTATTTTGACCTGACATCTTGAGTCTGACATTGTGGCTTTTATGAGCCTAACCAATTTAGGTGGAATCTGGAATTGTAGTAGTATGTCATATAGACACTCCCGATCTATGCTATCATATGCTTGCTTGAAATCAATGAATAGTTGGTGTATGTCTATGTCAAATTCCCAGCACTTTGCCAAGATCTGTCTGACGGTGAACAGTTGGTCTGTTGTGGATCTACCTGTGCGGAAGCCTGCCTGATACTCTCCCAGTAGGTTTTCTGCATATTTATCAATTCTTTGTTTCAGTATCATGGTGTAGATTTTATATGCTGTGCATAGAAGTGATATTCCTCTATGATTTTCGCATTTTAATTTGTCATCTTTCTTGTGAATTGGGCATATTATGCTTATTTGCCATTCCTCTGGGATTTTTTCCAGTATCCATATTTTAGTTATTAAATTGAGTAGCAGATTTCTCAGATGCTCATTTCCATATTTGAACAACTCTGCCGGGAGGTTGTCTTTCCCAGGTGATTTGTTGTTTTTAAGTTTCTTCATAAAGATCATTACAATCCTACAATAACATTTCCAAAAATAAGTAACCGATCAAGATCACGTGGCAATTTAGAAATTCCTTAATTTAAAATGAGCGCTTCTCAACACCATTATTCTTATCAAGGTATAAAATCTTTTAATGCACTCCCATATAAAATCAAATCTGAAAAAAATTATAAAGCCTTAAAATTACAAATAAAACAACTTCTTAATCAACCAAATAATAATTATAAGTTTTAATTTGATTTTTTACATATCTACTGATTACAGGTACATATTAGTAGTAATTGATCAAATTAAAATTTTAATGGTACATACTCAGTATATAATTAACTATTTCATAAAATTAATTAACTAATTAAATATATTTTTCTTCTTGTAAGAAAGGTTTTAGGTGGTACGCCTGCTTTTTGAATGTGTAAGAGCGAGATGACAGATCGATGTATAAAAGATGATGGATGCATCTGCTCGCTCTCTTTTCCCAACCGACAGCTAAGAAGATAGCAGTAGACAATCACTTATATATTGTTAATAAACGTTCAATCCGCATACGCGTTCTATTATTGAGTACCACCAAGACTGTATATAACAGTGGCGCAGCCTACGGAAATCTTAAAAAATTAACATCGATTAAAAGAATCGACGCGCGAGATTTCGCACAAAAAAAAATACGCGATACTGTCGAGACATCGGATTGCAACATATTGTTCGGGTCGGTAAAAAAAGGCCGGACCGAAATTATTGTTTTCTTCACTGGAAGGAGTGAAGAAGAAGAAGAAGCCACTGGAG
Organism: Hesperophylax consimilis; assembly: GCF_061612785.1. Lineage (NCBI taxonomy): Eukaryota > Metazoa > Arthropoda > Insecta > Trichoptera > Limnephilidae > Hesperophylax > Hesperophylax consimilis. The sequence goes on along the minus strand of NC_142838.1, from coordinate 4,666,719 downwards.
CCAGCCAGCTTCTCGGAAGGGGGAAGCACGGGAGGGTGCAGGGCGTCAAGCGGCAGAATCTCCGAGGGTCAAAGGATCGGAGGGGTCCGGGCCACAAGAGTGGTCTGGGGCAGCCATCAGCAGCACCGAGGGTCAAGGATCGGTTTTACCAGGTCTTAGGAGCGGTCTGGGAAGAGCCATCCAGCCAACAAGGGTCAAGGAGCGGTTTCCTGAGAGGGTCCAGGGAGCAGATTGGAGAGCGGAGAAATCTCATTGGGAAGTTTTTTTTCTGTTTTTATTTTCTTGTCTTGTGGGTACCATCTGGGCAGAGGAAGCATGGAGTCAGGATTGGGGTCCTTCAGTTTGCGTGACGGTAACTGGGAGAACTTCAAGGTCCGTCTCGAGCAGTATCTCCTTGTGAATGATGAAAAGTACGCATCGGATGTTAAAAAAAGGGCTATTTTCCTAAATGCTTTGCAAGATGATTGTTTTTCTCTACTGGTAAATTTGTGCATTCCTAAAAAAGTAACAGAGGTTGATTTAAAAGATTTGATATCTTAGCTCAATGAATATTGTTGTATGACAGAATGTTTTTTTGAAGAAAGATCGCAGTTCTTTACAGCTAAACAAAGGAATGACGAATCAGTTCGCGATTTTGCTGTTCTTTTAAAGTCTCTTTCTAGCAATTGCAAATTCGGGAATAGTTTATCAGAGAAATTAAGGGATTTATTTGTATTAGGTTGTAAACCCGGTAAGATTAGAGAAAAAATATTTCTCGATAGTGAGTCATATACTTTCGAAAAATGTGTGCAAGTAGCAGAGTGTATTGAACTGTAGCTTCAACTCAATCTCAATCAGCTGATAACAGAGTTTTAGTTAATGTAAAAGTCAGCGGAGGTCGTGTCTCACCTAATACGCATGTGAAAAACAGAGATGGATAACTACCCCTCTCCCCCCTCCCCCATATGTTGTGTATATAAACCGTAGACTAAGAATTTTGTGTACCAGTCTGAAGATGGCTTTGACGAGCTGAAACCGGTTACGGTCAAAATAAAATTAAGTGGAATAAAGTTTTTTATTTGTTTTATTATAATATAGAGATGGATATAGTTTCAAGCGAAACGGTAGCAATAATCGGGCACGTTCGCCGTCTCATCAAGTTACAAAGCGTAACTGTACGGTTTGTGGATATGATAATCACACGGCGGTAGAATGTAGATTCAAAAATTATGTACGTAAAATTTGTGGTACTAAGGGTCATTTAGCAAAACAATGTAAGCGAGTAACAACACGTTAAAACGTGAATACTTTGTTATCGGATGAAAAGGTTAGTGATGTACTAAGTATTGAGCCATATTATATAGAAGTTTCACTCGATGGAATAAATAATAAATTCATGTTAGATTCTGGAGTATCTTGTAGCGTAATTCTCGAAGAATGTTATTTCAATAAATTCAGCAGCAATAAGTTAGTGCACGAAAACGTGAGCTTACGGAGTTTTGACAATACGCTCTTTGGTGTGGTAGGTACGTTTTCACCGATACTAGAGTTACGGCTTACGCCACCGCTTGAAAATTACTGTCGTCAGTAGCTCGTCTCTTTCTATTTTAGGAAATGAAATATATAAAATAAAATTGATATATGAAATATGTAGAGATAGGGTATACTATATGTAGCTAGGGACATTCAATTTTAGTAGGGGAGGATGTAAGAAAGGTTTTAGGTGGTACGCCTGCTTTTTGAATATGTAAGAGCGAGATGACAGATCGATGTATAAAAGATGATGGATGCATCTGCTCGCTCTCCAACCGACAGCTAAGAAGATAACAGTAGACACTCACTTCTATATTGTTAATAAACGTTCAATCCGCATACGCATTCTATTATTGGGTACCACCAAGACTGTATATAACACTTATTTTACCATATCCTCTAATATTATATCAGCATTCGAGCCACCAACAGATTATTGTCGCAATTTATTATGTACCTCCGCTTGCAATACTATCAGCTCTGTTTACTCCAAATGAATAAAATAACTCCATGTACTTATACCACCTACTACCTACTTATTAATCGAAATGTAATAATATTATTTTAATTTTATTTTTAATCTCAAATTAATGTTCAATGTAAATAAATATATTCTTATATTTATTTGCATTTACTATGTATCTAATTTAGAAACATCTATTGAAGTCTATTTTCATTATCTATACTTTTGTTATCATGCTTTATACATTTTGAAAACTTTCTTTCTTTTCTTTACCCAATATAATATATTGTAATGGCACTACTCCCCAAATCAAACACGAGAAACGTTTTTCTCCGTTGAATTGGGTAGTTACGTTAAAAAGAAAACATTTTATTGTAATCAGTTTTTTTTTAAATTTAACATATTTATGTTTTTATATAAAAGAAATATATATTTTAAATTTTAAAAAAATGTTTAAAATAAACCCAGTTATTACGTTTCTGACTCCAGCGCTACCTTTTTTTAATAGAAATGAAAATGTATTTAAAATATCATATTGTTTTAGTACTTATTTGATTTTATGGAAATTAAAACAGTTTAAAATATTCATACTCGAGTATTTTGTTAATTGAAAAATTCCTTTTACGTGCGACGGTAATATTGTTCAGATTAAAACAATGAATTTTTTCGCAAACTTTATAAAACTGCAAAAGTTTTACTTATATTCAGTTCTGACCCATCCTTTGATAGCAGTCTCCCAAGGAAAGTGAAGTTCACCTTGTAAAGATTCAATAAAGACGATATTAACATCCTTTGAGTAGTCTTTAGTAGCTAGCGCTTGCGTTTTCATTTACGGTTTAATTTCAAATTGGGATGAAAAAAGCCACAGCTTAAGTTCGAGGTAGTCAAAAGTTTCAAAAAATGAATTAAGACTGCACGGAATAAATTGTTAGCCAATGGGACGGCTTACTGAAAACGTTTCAGGTTTTCAGTGAAAATACTAAGATTTTAACATTCCTTACTAAGAATGTGTTTCGTAATTAGTGGATCAGAAATATTTTATTTATTTTAGAAAATTTAACATATAATTAGTTAATTTAAAACAGAAAGAGATTTTATGTCTTTCTATTACTTTTTCTTTTCACTTTTTTCTTTTTTATTTTTATTTTTTACTTTTTTCTTTTTTATTTTTACTTTTTACTTTTCACTTTTTACTTTTTACTTTTTACTTTTTACTTTTTACTTTTTACTTTTTACTTTTTTACTTTTTACTTTTTACTTTTTACTTTTTACTTTTATTTTTTAACTTTTAACTTTTAACTTTTTATTTTACTTTTTACTTTTTACTTTTTACTTTTTACTTTTCCCATTTATTTTTTACATTCAGGATGCTTATGGTGTGAACGAAAAATTAAATTTTGGGAGAAGCTCTCTCAAAATGTAGTATAGTAAGTCATCATTAGAATTACACAGGCATGAAACCGGCAGAGGAAGGATGATGACTGAATGCTTTAGTGCATGTAGAAATGAGATCTGTGAGGCGTATGTATACATTCGTAAAATATGGAAATTCACAAATAATGTTAGACTCATTAAAGCATAATAAGTGAGCTTTAGAAAGGGACGTTAGATGTTTTGGGAATGTAGAGTGAATGAAATCAGGTAAATACTTGATTCGGACCATGTAATCAAAATAACAGAAGGGTATCTGAGAGACAATGTTTGAATTTAAATGAGACAAAGAGTGTGTACCAACACCGAGTTCTTTGGCGGTCCTTCCTTTCTGCCTCCGGAGAAACGGCGTGATAGTTAGTTAGAATTTTAGAAGAAATTATATTGGAACATTGTGCTTTTGTGAAAACCATATTTAGTTATCTGAATCTGAATATGATCCGGAAAATGTTACCAAAAAAAAAAACATAGAGAAAATGCATTTTTTTAATCTAATCCCATAGAGCAGGCCCTAAGAAGGGTTGGATGGGAATCTAGAGATCATTTTGTCTAGGAGTGATGGACATATCAATAATATATATCCCTTCCACTGCAGCTAAAGGCGATGAGTCGGGAGACCATTTGGAGAGGTCAAAGGGTCTCCCCAAATCAGCATCTCACCAAACCAGCCTTTCCAGATCTGGCACGCCACGCAGCTGGTGGGCAGGCATATCCTGAACACACCTCATCCGATGAACACGGGCATCCCTGCTAAACCACCAAATGTAGTGAACTACTTTGGGTGACCAATGGCAGAGAAAGTGGTTATCCAATAAATGGTGCCCGTGCGGGCGGTACCCAAACCCGCCTCTCAAATTGTTCATAACATCAAGATCTAAGATCACAGATCATAATTTATTATGGATCACAGTTCTTAAAAACTAATGCCTTCGATAATGTATTTTTTTATTATTTTAATTTTCTTCTAAAGAAAACGTCGTTGTATAAAAATCATTGATTAAAATACCTAATGTAAATCACTAAAGTCTTAAATTATTATCTTACCATCCCATTGTGCTGGGTTTTAAATTAAAGCTTTATTTAAATTTTAAGTCGTATAACATAAGTAGAAATACGCCATTAAATGATATGTTAATTTTCCACTTTATTCTAAAAAGGCTTTTGTTTACGCTCATCACCATAAAACAGTCATATACAAACGAAGTATAAATTAAACAGCTCTCCGAAAAATAAGAGGAAAATAAATAAAATGTTAAAATGACTTGAGCGTTTTTATTCATCAATTGGACTGGTTATTTGCACTGTAAATCTGTCGTATTTATCGTCACCTTAAAGCAATAGTGGGATATCTTCGAAAAATACACTTTTGAGATAAGTATGCAGTTCGATGTAAAATTTTGAGCTCTACATGATGCATTACTGGGATATTTTGTAAAAAAAAAATTGCCAGTGTTACAAGTAAAATCTCAGTATTGAAATGTTCGGTCACTCAGAGCAACACTGAGATATTGATGTTGTCCCACTGTTGCTTTCAAAATACTGAAATAAATTTATTGTCTCACTGTAGCTCTATAGTTTTCAACAAGTTGGGTGATCTTGGAAGAGAAACATAAATAAACTGAAGGTGAATACTGGTCAGGAGTATGTAGCAAAGTCAGGAAAAATACGCAGAGCAAAACAAATTAAGCCTGTACTGTGTACTAATTGTAAATACAAATGTTCTGAATCTGTTTTGGAAGTTGATCGATTAAAATATTTTAATATTTATGATTCCATGAATGCTAGCTAATAGTGGTTATTATTTTGAGAGAGATGTACATAACATACGTATGTGTAAGATTTTTTTATGGCAACCTTAGATATAAGCAATAATACCATAAGCACTGCATTAAAAAAGAAAACAGACAGCTTCCTGCAAAAGGATGATTTAGTTGATGGTGTTATGAATCACATCAACAGCTTTAGTAGAGTGGAATCGCACTATTATCGTGCAGGATCATCTCGGATCTCCAAATATCCAAAAGATGTACAATTTGTACAAATAGAAGTGTGTCTCGGTATGTAATCTCTATGTTACACACTCTACATACAATTCAATACCAAATTCAATATATATTTTTTTTAACCAAAAAAGAACCTTTGTGGATTTTGTGTATAATACAACTATAGTACTGCAAATGAGATATTAGAAAAAATAATAATATTCTGAACACATTCAGAATGTAAAGCTATCTCGACAAGAAAAAGATAAAAACATTACCAAGACCACTGATGATACTGTAGTTGCCATTTATGACTTTCAAGCTGTTATGCCGTTGCCAAATGGCAATATATCTATTTTTTATAAGAGCAAGTTAAACGTTATAACTTCTGTATTTACAATACCAAACACGACAGGGCCATTGTTACATGCGGCATGAGGGTGTAGCTAAAAGATGCGCAGTTGAAATATCTACCTGCGTGTACACATTTTTAAAAGACCTTTGCCAAGGGAAACGGCAAGTGATCTTTTATTCTGATAATTGTGTGGCACAGAATAATTTTTTTTTTATTTATTTTCTATGTACATGCATGCACTATGAACACTTGATATTCAAATCATTACCCATATATACCTAATTGTTGGGCACTCAGAGAACAAAGGAGACTCCATTCATTATTGCATCGACAGAGAAAAGGTCAGGATTTTAAAACAAGGCCTAATATTTATTCCAACGGAGTTAGCGATGATCATAAAATGTTCCAAGAAGAATGAACCTCGTTATACCTAAGTTAACAGAAATGGAAACAACGGACTTCATTGACTGGAAGAAGGTATGTGAGAATACTGGAAAAAATTTCTCAATAAACATGGACAAAAATAAATGTATTTGGAATAAAGTTAAGATTTTACAGATCACTAAAGACGAATCGTTAGTTATCAAATACAAAAGCACCTACACCGAGGATCCATTTAATCAGAGCATTAATGTGAGAGAGCGACTAAAGAATGTTCGGAATGAGAATAGTATAATTCTAGGACCAGCTTATACAGTTCCACCTACAATTCCACCGAATAAAAATCGTGATTTCTTATTTGTTTGCCAAAGTGGTGTTATACCAAAAAACCTCATAATTTGTTTTGAATTAATTAATACTGCTAATACAGACTGCGATGCACAAGAAGAAAATAACGATGAAGGTTCATTGTAGGTTTCCAGGGAATCAACACATATTTGTTTTATTTTTTTGTTCTTAAAGTTTTCTGTAAAAAAAATTACATACCTTTATTCTAAAGGTTTTCTGTTATTTTTGATACATACCTACTTTTTATTCTTGGTTTTCTGTTAATTTTGTTACATACTTTTATCCTTAAGGTTTTTCTGTTATTTTTGTTAAATACATTATATAACGCTTCTCATAAATAAATTTATAAGCACAAATATATATTTTTTTCATTTTTATTCCACCTTACTATCGTCAATTGTCGTATTGACAAACTATAGGAGTAGGTGGGTGTGTACTGTTGAAAATGTATTTATGATTATAAACATCATGGAAAAACATGCAGAAATAAGAATTATTAATTATTTTAAGCAATTATTAATTATTTAAAGCAATTACTAGCCTGAAACAGTCGTACACATTGAAAAAATCTCCCGAGGAACAATTATTAATTCATTTATCCATCTAAACTCGTAATATTATTACTATGCTACACTGAGATAATTTGAGATGATTACCAAACACTCCACGCAACAGTGAGATATTTCCAGATTTACGTATACTTTGTCAAAATTAGTATGAAAAAATTAATTATTTTTCTATTATTACAATTTTGTGTTGATGTTAAATAATTTACCTCTCTTATACTATATCATTAATCTGCAGGATTAGTTAATTTGATGCTGCTAGAGCTCACGCAAACCTAAAAGTCCTATTATCTCAGAACAGCATTTTTCAAGATATCCCACTATTGCTTTAAGGCAGCGATTCTTAACCTCGGGTCGCGACCCAAATTTGGGTCGCGAGAGGTTTTGGGTTGGGTCGCGGAAATCGCGTATTGATATCCCGATCGATGTCACTAAACTAGTATAGTCACAATTATTACTACTCTCAGAACAAGGACATCTATTGTTCACAATCGCGACATGTTAGTTCTGTTTTAATGGGCGGAAGGGCGCGGGGCGCAAAGCGAGGAGTGCGCGCCATCGCCACCGCTCGGCTCACGCAGTCGGCATCGCTCGGTTCGGCTCGGTCACCACCCGCGCCGCCCGCCGCACCGCGCTGGTCGGTCGGTCTAGTATTGCTGAGCAGTTGATTAAACCAGCTGCAATAGCCATGGCAAGAACTGTCTGTGGAGATGAAATTGTGAAGAAGCTGGAAATGGTGCCAATTTCAAACGATACTGTGAAAAAGAGAATAGATTTAATGTCATCAGATATTTTAGAACAATTAATAACGGATCTCAAAAAAGCCATCAAATTTTCAATTCAAATCGACGAATCAGTTGATATTGAAGATTTCCCATAGCTGTTGGTGTACGTAAGATACAGAACTCCACAAAATTTCAATGAAGCTTCCTGCTTTGTGAAAAGCTCTCTGAAACTACAACTGGGGCTGATATATTTCTTTTAATAGACAAGTTCTTTGTGGAACACCAATTACTGTGGGACAATTGTCTCGCAGTCTGTACAGATGGAGCACCGGCAATGATAGGGAGTCGCATCGGGTTTTGTGCCAAAGTCAAGGAACGAAATCCAGAGGTTGTTTTAATACACTGCTTTTTACATCGAGAAAACTTGGCTACACGTGATATGCAGCCAGATCTACATCAGGTGTTACAGGACGTAATACAAATTATAAATTTCATAAAGGCACGCGCTATGAACTCTCGGATATTTCGACTGATGTGCGAAGAAATGGGTTCAGAACACCAGAATTTATTATACCATTCGGATATTCGCTGGCTATCCCGCGAAAAGATTCTAGCTAGAGTTCTTTCTCTTAAAACAGAAATAGAAATATTTTTGACAGATAAAAGACACGAATGTGCTGATCGCTTCAGTGACAACAAATGGATGGCTAAATTGGCATATTTGGGTGATATTTTCCACCACTTGAATCAGTTGAACACAGAAATGCAAGGTCAAAATCGCACTGTAGTAGACATTTATGAAAAAATTACTGTTTTTAAAAACAAAACAAAACTTTGGCAAAATAAAATTGCTCAATGTCAATTGGCAGCGTTTCCAACATTAAACTTGTTTTTGGAAGATCTTAATCTTAATGGCAACCGTATTTTCGTGGAGACCATGCCTATTTTTTTAGAACATTTGAGAAGACTTGAAAATGAAATGGAAAGATATATTCCACAAAATGTCCATATCGTGAAATACAGTTGGGTAAGAAATCCATTTGAAGTAGATGTAATGGGCGTTGAAAACGATTCAGCTGGATTACAAGAAGAATTGCTCGAAATGCAAGGTGATGCACTTTTAAAAGAGAGATTTGCCAGAACGAGTCTCACAAAATTTTACAATTTGGCACAATTATCTGGGAAGCCTGTTCTGAGCAATGAAGCTGAAAAAGCCCTGCTACCTTTCCCAACTACTTATTTATGTGAAGCAGCATTTTCATGCCTTGCTGTTATGAAGAATAAGTACAGGAATAGGTTGGATCCTCAGCATGACATGCGGTGTGCACTTTCTATAAACATAACTCCACGTATACATGATCTTTGTTCAAAAATACAACACCAGGGTAGTCACTGATTATTTTGCTGTAAATTTTTTAACTGTTTTAATGCTGGTCTGATTTTAATACAGAACATTTAAATAAATTTGTTTATTTCTAATTTTACCAATACATCGTATAAATTTTATAGTATAAAATTACATAACCTGTCAATGGAAAAAAAATAAAAAATTAGATTAGGGTCGCGTACTTCAAATATATTCGTACCTTGGGTCGCCAGCCAAAAAGGTTAAGAACCACTGCTTTAAGGTGACGTTATGTTGGACAAAATGTCCACTTTTATGTAAACTCTCGTTGGACATTTAATTCAAAGAGATATTTTTCAGTTGTTACATTTTAATACGTTAATCTTATCACCAAATATATTGATATACTCGGAGACGCTTTCAATTAATAAAAATCCTGATTTTATTAGTCTTCGAAGTTTAATAATTTAAAATATGCATTAACGACCAATGATACCAGCCGAACAATTGAGTGTAAAAAAAATCCGCAATTAAAACAAATCCATCATCGGCCATTTGTCCTACCCGGCTTAGCCCGAGTTTAACACATTTTTTATTATTCAATAAAACAACAGGTGTGCAAATTTCGTTCGATAGTTTTTAGTGGAACATACGGATTTTACACTTTGCACTTTGTTCTTCAGGTATTTCAATGGAGTTGCTCGAAGGAGCAAGCAGCATTGGTCCCCTGTGCACCGGTGCACGTGCGCGACACTCGACGAAGACGAACGTAACACTCGTTTACACTAGTATTAGAATTTATAACTTACGAGTATTTTTTTTCTTTTTTCCTGTTTTACAGGGTTACTAACATAGTATAATTCATTTTATAATACAGTATAATTCGATGGTCCCGAATAACAATGTCGGATCTGATAAAAATTTAAAAAAATATTTAATGATTTAAAAGGCTGTATTTTCAAATTTTTCTATCCCTATTTTTTTAAGTTTTTGAAACTAAAAAGTAGGTTGTCATAATATTCGTAGAACAATGTCATAAAAATACAACCGACATTGTTCGTCGCCACAACTCTGCCACCGGAGGGACACGTGTACCGCTGGTTGTTTAATACTGACATTGTTCGTCATCACAACTCTGCCACCGGAGGTGCATTGTGTACCGTTGGTTGGTCGAAAGAATTTAAGTATTATTTCCAACAGCTAGTTATATATTGATACAGTACTTCTTGGTTCACCTTCTAAATGTATTTTGTGCTTATGTTATTGTATATTTTTTTATATTTAAAAAATAAAATAATGGTACATGTAATTACAATAATTTTGAAAGAAAGATACTTTAAAGCTCATATTTTCCTTAGGTCTGATGGGACCTTGTGGTCTTGGGTGACATTTTACTTATGATTTAGGCTAATTAATTGGGTTTTCGGTAGGTTCCGAAGCAGAATTATACTGTCTATGGTTGCGCCTTTTTTAAAATTTCCTCTATCCTCTATCGATGGTGTGGTGTGACGTCACCGATGCGTGGAGTCTTAAAATTTGCCAGATCTAAGGTTAAAACTTGACCAAACCAATCGTATGGAAAGAGGGTTGAGTTATCAATCTATAGATAGTTGATTTATGATCACAACTCCGCCACCAGAGGTGCACGCGCACCGTTGGTTTATAATTAAAAAGTTTACCTGGCAAAATGTTTCCAATAAAGAGAAATGTTGCAGCCACAAAGTGAATACAAATATCTAAGAAAACGTGACTCTAACATATCGAGAAACATTAAAAGTCGGATACAACAGTTAATGGACACAAAAAAAAGTTATTCACCAAAATCAGGATAGTCACAAAATAAAAGAATGTTTACCAGGAAAGTTTTCATCTTTATTATAAAACTGCTATGCTTTTAATTATGTCATCAACCCTTCCACAAACAATGTCGGATTTTCATAACCTACAAGATTCACAGATAACAAATTATTTGTCTTTAATATGAGATTTATTAGTTTGCGTTAATTCAATTATATAATGTTGATTAAAATGTGTTAGTAAGAAAGTTAAAAGTTATAAGTTTTAATTGCGCAATTTTTAACACAATGGCGAACGAGCGTTAAAGTCTTCTCCTATAACTATGTTACTAACTTTAAGCGCGTTTAGGGCGCGCGTCAAGCACAACATATGTGGTCCGACCGGGTTTTCGAATTTAAAGTATACCGAGATCAGAATGATCTCAGTTAAATGGGACACGGGTTTCGAATTTTTTTGACAGCCAAACCATAACGAGGGGGCTGAACATCGAAGAATTAATCAGAACACCCGCCCCTGGTGAGCTGCCGATTTCCACAACCTCACCCGAATGACTTACTGGCATTTTACCTTGCTATGTGTACTGCTCCTGGAAATTTCGATGTGTAGGTCAGTCATGACCAAGAAGGGGCTGTGAGACGTAAGAATGTACAATAAGAGACAAGACGAGCAAAGAAGGAGCGAGAAGATGCAAAAATATGCAAGAAGATCCAAGGCGAGCCAAATAGAGCTAATAGAAGGAGCAAGAAGACACGAGATAAACTAGAAAGAGAAGGGGCAAGGAATGTAAGAAGAGGCAATAAGTACAAAGGTATATGAAAAGGCTTAAAAATCATATAAATGGTGAACCGGTCATACCGGTATGGTACATGAGAGTGCTCCTGGCTGGGGTGGTACAATCGTATCGTACCGTATGGAATCTACCAGATGACTAAGTGCAGGAAGTTAACATCTGACTTTGGTATTAAACATTAAAAAAAATCTCTTGTCGGATGTGCTCATCGCATGAAAACCTTGAACTGTATAAAATCTTCAAAACCAATAATATTGTTTATTTTTTGATGTGATGTTATTAATTAATCTTTAAAAATGCGTTTGGAGTTGATAAAAATTAATTATCCTTTATATATCAGTTTTAGAATGATTTGCATGCTACTTAAGTACAATATTTGGTATTAAAATCTATTTGAGACTTAGGTGCATATAATCTGATTTTCATATATAAAATAACAAACTACTTTAGAAACTTATATAAAATGGGATTTAAATGAAAATAAATGTTTTTAAGCCTTTCCGATTTTTCTGATACACATCTTCCTAATGTGGCTCCTTAAATGCAAGAGGAGTTGAGAAACATCGCTTGGGGTACATTATGGCCGACGAAAGGCTGTTTGGTCCACCTTTCTCCAGTAAGCTCAACAGTAGCAAAATCTTTTCGAATATGGAAAAAGATGAAATTTTCAAAAAATTCTGGGAGCCCGGCAAACAGCAGCTACAATGGAACTTTGTGCTTAAATATACAACAAACACTCACTAATGAGTTAAACAACGGTCGGTCAAATAAGATCGATGTTGTCATTTAAATTTGATAAGATGTCTGTGAAATATTATTTTGAATACTCTTTCTGTGTGAGAAAAAATAGTAATAACATCATGTAAGAAAAATAGCGGATCATTGGACGTGCAACAAGATAACATGCTGCAGCAGTTGGTCCAGTTTCTTCACCACCTAGGATTCTTGCTGCAGAGTCTCCATCTTTTATCTTCGTTGAACGTCACAGCGGTGCTGCCAAGGTCTGGTATCTATGTGAGGATATTGTGTCAGCTCTTTATTCGCAGCAGACACATACCTGGGTGGATGACGAACCTCGTGCTGGCACTGTTGGTGACTCTCTCGCTGCAGCGGAAGGTCCAGTTTCTTTACCACCTAGGATTCTTTCTGCAGAGTCTCCATCTTCTATCTTCGTGTTACTTGTTCCTGTTCTTCATTTTACTTAACTAAAATTCACTTTATTTTTGTAATATTTATATTTTTTGTTTTACCTGCATCAACTGTAAAGCGCCCCTGAGGTGATATCTCACAAAAGCGGCGCTATACAAACTGTCCAATAAATTAATTTATTAATTAACAGAAGGGGCCAAACAAATTGTTATTTAGGAAGTTGAGAAAAGTTTGACCCACATTCAATCATTAGTACCAATCACGTTATTTAAGAAAAAAATTGTATTAAGATGGAAGTCAATAAGTCATATTCAAAATGGTAACACTGACAAATATACAAAAAACGGCCTCCAAAATATGAAGATATTGCCAAAAAACATTATATTTTGGTTTTAATATTCTGTACAAAAGCTATGCGACAATCATTTTGCATACGTTTGATGTTCGGACAGGAGCCATCATTCAAAGCGTACAACCGCCTTCCGGTGATTTTTTAATAATATATCGCTATATAAATTATCCAGTTATAATAATTATTATTTTTATTAAAAAAATTGCCCGCGATCTAAAACAATATCGAGAAGCCAACTTTCGACTTTCTCAAGATTTTAATATTTTTTTATAGTAAGGCGAGTATTTATTATTATAAACTGGAACTGTAAAACTTCAATTTTACTGTATACGATGTGGCAGTTATATGAGGAACGAGGATATCTCAAAAAGATGAACGAAAGAAATCAGCAGTTGTTTGCTTGATTTCATTTCAAAAAGAAATCTTCTGAGAAAAGTTCCATACTTTAAAAAAATGTTCTTGTACTATTTGGCCAAAACTGATTAAATTTAAAAATAGAGATACTATATCAAAACAACATTACCGCTTTAAAACACCGTGAGAGTGAAAATTGGGCTGAAAATACCCGAAAAACATATTTTTATATACAAACACATAAGTTCGCATCTCTGAAGAACATTCCAATCAGCTGGAAATCAAATACCTAAAAAAATATAAAAATACAGTGTGTGGCAAGCCTACGCACGACGGAAGTAAAACTTTTAGTATTCTTCTCTCTCTCTTTTCATTTCATTCTCTCTTTTTTTCTGTCTATTGACATATTTATAAATAACATGTGATAAAAAAAAATTAAAAGTTATAAAAATATGGAATTCGAACCCGGGTCCTGCATAACGAGTGTCGAACGCTCTGCCTCTAGACCGCGAGGAGAGGTATCTCGCGCGACGAGAACCGCGTATACAAAGTGTACTCCTCAATTGACTTGACAAATTTTCGTTTTCAAACACGGCAAATGAATAATATCACATAACGTCTCGTTAACGCTTTATATAGGGTCGAATCGAAGATATATCGGCAGTGTGAAGTCATATCTGTCGTTTTTCAAAATATTTCCATATATTTGTCCGTCTTGGAAAAGATCTTTCGTGTTTTAACATTCTCATACCCGTATGGAGTCTGAATTTAAAAAACATTTCTAAATTTTGAAAAACTTACTTACGGCTATGTTTTTTACAAAAACACGCCCGTCTGCGAGGGTAATTAGTCGCGTTATCGGCCTTGATTAGTAATTTTAATGATTCAAAATAAAAAATAATTAATCAAAATACCGAGCGACTCTACCGGCTCGATTTGTAAGCTATATATGTCGACCAAAATATCATATAGTCAAAATATCTAAAAGTCGCAGCACGAGAGCATTTTATTACTTTTCCTCGTATTAAAAAAATCACAAAAAGAAAAAAAAAATTAGTTAAAGCGGGGATCGAACCTCGGTTCTTCACGACGATAGTCGGGCGCTCTGCCTCTAGACCGCGAAGCTGAGTTTGGAGAGTGACCTAAACTAGGTATATAATATTAGCTAGGCTCCTATAGCTAAATGATCACGGTTTTTCGTGACGGTCATGAGTCGGTTTTACTCCGGTTCTCGAAAATGCATAACGCGCGTAAAGAAGTTTCACTTCAATAATTTTAGACAAACGACGTTCGTAATGCCGTATGGTATTTTCATTCTGTTGACATCGCGCTTCATAAAACAAACGATGCCCCTTTGCTGATAAGATAATTACAACGATAAGAAATAAAGGTCATCGTGAATCATTGATTGTTCCTGAACATAATCAATATTTATTTTAACGATAATAATGACAAAGGTCTAATTTAAATATTGCATATTATTCCATCTTTTAATAAAATACCTAATTCTTATAAACATTCAGAAGCCCTTTAAAAACGGTGTCTAAAAAAAAAATTTTTTTTCAAATTTTGGTAAACAAAATAATTAAATTACTTGTTAAGGTTCCCATGAAGATTTACATTTAAATTGCAAAAAATAAAGTCGGATGTTCATATGTGTTCATGTATCATGTTGTACTTAAATACTTTAATGAAGACCTAATTTTCTAGTAAAAGCCCAATAGGGCGTTAATGAATAATAAATATTAAAATAAAAATAAATTTATAACTTAAATATCACATTCTATCTTCACCCGCCTCACAACGCTGCCCAACCGGTGATGGAATAGTTCCCAACTCTTTTAATTTAATGTTTTTAAATTTAGCTATAAATGTTTTCTGTTCATTGAACACATACAATCAAAATTTTTGCAGTAATATTTATTTCACGTTTTCTCAAAACACGTAAACCAAAAATTGACTGCTCACTCCCTCCAGATGCAGGTATGTTTATTTTCCTCGGAATATTCTGATTTTACTACTCTGAACACAGCGTAACACGTTTACGATATTGGATTTCCCTTTATTGATCAGAGTATCGGATGCGATGCGGAGTTAGCGACGGGTTCACAAATGCATTATTTCTCTAGTGTTTCGCTTCCTGCCTTGAATAAATGAATGGATTGCATACGGGTGAACTAAATTACTTCCGTTCGGAGGCAAACGTCGTCATGTTCGGTCGCTTCCCCTTCGGGCTTATGGCAAGCAGATATTTTAGTTATATCTTATATTCTCAGCAGGTGTTTGCGTAATCTAATGCACTATATAAACAAGCGGAAACAATATTTGACGTTGTTACACAAACACGATGTTATGAGCTTTAGTCATGTAGAATGGAATGCTACAATTTTTGTTGTAGATACAATGCAACGATGTAAATATTATGTACTTTATAATAATCACTATAAGCGTTTTATTATCTTATTTTTTTTGGAACAAATAGATATAATGATATCATCACTGGGATCTCCCGTGCCGAGGATTTCATTTTTATTTTATTCAAATTTAGTTGTATAAATAATATTAAGTTATTATAAATAAAGTGAATAAAGTTTTTTTAAATAATTATAAATGGTGTTTTTTTCTTAAGTTTAGAGTTTTCATTTTCAGTTTCAATAATCATAATACGCGTTTTATTATCTTTTTTTTGGAACAAATAGATATAATGATATCCTCCTCCTGGGATTTCATTTCAATATTATTTTAATTAAGTTTTATAAATAATATAAAGTAATTATAAATAAAGTTTTTTTAAATAATTATAAATGGTGTTTTTTTTCTTAAGTTTATTGGTTTAATTTTCAGTTTCATTCTGTATTTGGTGTCAGTATATATAAATGTTTTGTATATAGCTTTTTGTTTGAGATTTAAATGTTAAAGTATTGTTGTGGGTTTTGAATAAGAGTGGGATTTTGTTGTAGAAATAAGTACCATGGCGTAGGAAGATTTTTTGCTTTCACTTTGAAATGTGATTGTGAAGTTGAATATTATAATATAATACATTATGACTTGAAGTTTTCTCTTCTTTAGAAATGTTACAGAAGGATCTATCGTTTTATTCATTGCTACATATTAATGGTTCTAGAAAGTTAAGAGTTCGCCAACCTCAGTGGCAGATCGGAAAGGTTCTTGACGCTGAACTCTGTACCCAAGAGTCTTGTGTTTTCAACAAAGCGTAGGTAAATAGAAAAAATATCCTATTGTCTTAGTAAATTAAACATTTTAAACTCTTACTTGAAAATTATTCAGCAAATAAACATTCCTGTCATATTTTGTGATGTGATCTGAATACTCAGGTATCTCCATCCCCTTCTAGATTACTTCAGCTTTACACCATCCCTTCAAATTAGGTATGTCGTGGTACCACTGATTCTCGAGATTTCAGATTCTTGGTAAATGTTGCGGAAAAATAACGCTTACCAACTTTGATGTAAATTACGTCCCATTAGAGAAAAGAAACCTTATCATATTCACGACATTTATGATTTCAAATTAAATTTTTCAACCCAAATGATTTAAATTTAGCCAAGGGTCGTGAATATTTAGGCGAGAAAATGCAAAATTAATGTATCCTCCATCCTCCGCCTTATTGCCGGCTTAAAGTAAGGCTGCATTTATAAAAACAAGCAACTATTGCTATGCTTTAAAAACGAGTAAACACACAAACTTCCCATAATGTTCATGAACGGAACGCTACTCCCAGTAATTGACCACTTAAAAATCCAAGAGGCTACATCAGATAAGAATCCAAACTGTTCCAAACATGCTGCCAGCATCTGCAAAAAGGAGGTAACCCGAACACAAAAGCTCGTGAAAGCTGCTAGACTTACTTGTGGATGCTCAACCGAGGTAATTCAAAGCACTTATCACTGGGCTGTTACCCCTTGCACACTTACACCTCTGGCAGTTAAACTAAGGCAGTGACTAAGAAAATTAACAACAAAAAACGTATGTAGAAGGTACACAGTAAGAAAAACACAATATATTAGAAAAAATCCAAACTTATTTAATTCCTAGTTAACCATTGTAATTTGGGAGACGAGTTTGGGTATCCCTACCCGGGAATCATTTATTTATAATAATAATAATCACATAACATGCATATAGCGCAAATTTGTGTTATTTCACTTCAAAATCGCTTTAAATAAAAAAAAAAACTTAAGAATAATTTTTTTTAATTCACCTTTCTTAAGATTACTCTTGCATTGCGCCTTATATAATACAGTTCACGTAATATAAAACAAAATGTACAGTATATACAAAGCGATTACGAGAGAACTGGAGAATAATAACTAACAATCATAAAAATGTACTGTAAATATAAAGCGATGATAAAAGAACAAATTATGAATAACAGTGCTATTATAGCACAAGACAAAATAAGAATAATAAAACTAAAACGTTATAAAAGAGGAGGAAGTTTATGTTTAGAAATAAGAACATTTATTATTTTCTTCTGGGCTTATAAAAAGATTTATCTAAAAAATACTCGATTATTTCAAAGGCCAACATGTATTCTACTCGCAGTATTTAATTAAAGCATCTAAAACATTTCTAGGCGACCAAATTTTCAAACCAAAAACACATGATTTTGCAATATTACGTATGGCATTGCCTTTAATGAAGTACAGTTAGAATGAAACCGAAAACAAACAGTTAACGAAATCTCGAATACGGCTTATTATAAAATACTTAAAGGATGCTAAGATTAATGAATGGTAGGATTTTTAAAAATAGTTTCGTTTTTAATGAGCTCATTTAAATTGAGCCAATTTCTGGATATTAGTAAGAGCCGAGGGAGTTTAATCTAAATTCTGTTACACAAAAAAGAGCGATCATAGAAAACGGCTCGATTTGACCTAGAAAGTTCGATTAGACGATTACTAACATCTAGATCCTTAGAGTAAGCTGTCTGTCGCTTAGGTTTTGTCTGACACATAGTATCGATATACGGGCGGGCACCATTCCTTGAAAAATAATTAACAGATCTTGAACTCTGTTTTTTCAGGGCGTCGAAGCCAGTGAAGGCTCATACCTTTTACCTTCCTAGAACTTCTTTTCCTTCATTTCCTTAAAAAAGACCTTCCACACAGCATCTCAAAAGATGACATAGGCCCTGAGAGATATTATATTCCTCGTGACTTAATTATAATACCTAACCATAATACTTATGTTCCTTATGACCGAAATATTAAGATTTCCTTACGTTTCATCCAAATATACAGAATAATCATTGAATAATGAAGAACCCTAGTAAGGCCTCCCAAACAGTTTTGCGTGGAATCCAATTTAGCCACTGACTTAATTCCTTTTGGTTTTGATGAAAGGCTTTAAATCACAGTGAAAGAAAAAACAGATAAACCATAGCTGCAAGAAAATATGCAAATTATTTATGAAAACGGACATGCTAACGACATCTGGCGGAGAAAGAATTGATCCAGCTTGCTTGCAGTAGACACCTGTAATAGTTGGAATTAAATCAAGATTCCGGGACGAAAGCAGAGAGGTCGTAAAATCGTCTAGGACGACTGGTACTTCCCCTTTCTAGGCCTAAAAATAAATATTGAAGGTTGTCGACCAATTAGATCTGAACAAAGAGCTATAAAATTTTGAGTAACCAATCAGTGAACGGGGGGGCGTATGTCTACGAAAGACAAAGGAATGAACTATGGACCCGACATTAAAATAGATAATTAACGACATTTCGATTCTCACAGAAATTAGAGGTGAACGCACTTTAGGGTCAACATCGACTTTCAAGGTGACAAACTCCTGGGAATGTTTACAATAACTGAGACATTTATGGGGTATCGAACCATTGAAATCGAGGGCTTTGGAAGTTTTACAAGTTGTAAAGCGCACACACAAAAATGCAATGAAAAAAAAATTATAAACGTGATAGTATAAAAAAAGGACGGGAGAAGCGAAGGAAAGTTACTGGCGGAATTTCAACTGTAGTGCAATTATTTATGATAGAAGTAGGGTGTCGAGTTCGAAAAAATCGTACTAAAGAGAGGAGTGAGTGTTGGAAACAATTGAAATTAATCGTTATCAATTTAAGATGAAACGGACATATTGGTAAATCAATTTTGAATGAAAAATCTCGCAAAAAAATACACATTTTAGAAAAGTGCGGCGACCGAATGGAAGGATAATACAGAGATTTTGAACTGCTACAAAGGTCCTAGGGACGTGAAAATTGAGTATCAGAAGAAGACAGTAAAACTAAACATATAGCGATAGATTAGATTCAGGAAAAGTAGACATTTTACATAATTATCATGGTAGATAGATATTAGAGTTACGCAAGATTACAGAGGGATCGAAACAAGATAAAAGGTTGACAGTCTCATGTGTATTTTAGGAGGTAAACAATCGAAATCCGAACATGATTTTTATTTACGTTAAGGTGATAAGCCATTAGAAAATCGATTAACTTTAACGTTGGGCTTATGAGATATTTAGATTAGGCAAAAGAGATTAAAATTAATAGGTTGGAAATTAAATAAAATTTACGAGTCTAGTACCAAAATTTGGAACGTAAACAGATGTCCAGACGTATAATATATGTGAAATCTTGTAAGTAAGAGATAGGAGATGGGGTGGAGATCAAGTAAGACAATAAAAGTGACAGATATCCCAGAGTCAAATTAGGTATATCTCCCATAGAAGTGTGGAAAAATATATATTAATTAATAATAAATGAAGTATGAAATTTCCCAGGAGACCACACACATCGGGAAAAGTGAAGAAAAGATAAAAGGAAGGGTAAAGAACGGAGATAGGAAATGATCCATGTGGAGAAAAGCGATACAATTCGAATTTATCCGTGAAATTAATAAATACGACTTGGAAAATGAGTAATTATAAGAGTTATGAGAAATGACATAAGAATCAAGAAGAATTTGTGCAAGAAAACGTCGCGGATAAAAATAAAATTCAAAGATAAAGGAAAAACTCAAATCTGCGACATGGAGATAGAAGGTACGGGTGGAAATGGAAAAGCTCATATAGGTGTCAATAAAATTAAGTAGAATTTAGACAAATCGAAATTCAAAAATGCGTAGTAAAGATTTCAGCATGGATTTAAACAATTTTCGCACGAGATGCATAAAATTGAGATCTATATATATGTTATTGAGGGTGGACCTATCGCGAATTGAGAAAAAAAAGGAACACAAAATCATGAGATTTTAACTACATATTGTATGGACCGTAGCACAAAGGGGAACCGGGCATTTAACGCAGGCTCACCCGATTCGGACCCTATTAAGTTAGCGACGTGAGATAAAAATTGACCGCCACCCAAAGCCGGACAACAGAAGATCGTATGTAGGAACGATCGAAATTAGGGGAAGGGATGTTCGGATTTGCGAGTTGTTAAAAGATAGAATTGATTACCAAAGGAAATTCAGATACGTCTTTTGGAATCTGAGAAGGGTATAAAATGACGGTACACACCAGTTTTGGGACAGTCGCGCCGAGGATTTGAAAAGTTGTTACGTGGCAGTACTACGTTCTTTGGTGGGATTAACAGTGGAAAATCCTTAAGTGTTAAATTTTGAATAAGTCCCTGGATTTAGAGAATTTCGGAAAGAGTACAAGTGCTAAAATCAGTGAAATTTTAATAAGTCTGTTTAATTTTATTAAACAGTGTTAATAAATAAATATAATTTAAACTCAGTGCTTAAAAAGTAAAGTGAGAAGTGCAAAAAAGTGAATTGTGAATTAATTAAATTCTAAAAATAATTATTTCATTCAAAGTGAAAACATTAAAATTAAATTTAAGAGTTTGTTATCGTTAAATTAAAGTGGATGTGCTCGTGAATTGATATTTAAAAAAAGATTATAATTTTGTTTAAAATTATTAATAGTAAATACTTCATCTTAGGTTAAAAGAAACACAAAAACAAAAAAAAGGATTCGATAATAATAAACGTTTAAACCTTTGTTCTAAAATTAACAGTTAGAAAAAAATTTAATTTATTAAGAGTCGAGTTAATTAAAAGTTTGCACAATTCGGAATAAATTTTCTTATCAATTTATATAAAAAGAAATTTAGGATTAATAAATTGTTCAATTAAAATCCATCGTGCGTATAGCGACAGTGTTAAAAGTGTTTGTCGTTTTAACCGGAATTTTAATCATCAGTCTATCATTTCGAAAAAGAATTTGAAACAGCTATCATTCAAAAGCCTAAACTAGAAAGGTGTTATTAAATCAAAGGGTTTTCTGGATTAGGATTTCGTTCGGAAGAAAAATTAAATATCAGCTAAATTATATGATTCAAGCGAGAATAAAATATTATATAGGAATAAATAGTCGAAAAGATTTATTTTGAAATTAGTTGAAAAATACAATTAATTAGGTAGTTTTCTTCATCAAGGTTGTTGTGTACACCCAACCGGAAATACCTTGACGGGGGTAAGTTTTCCTTTTATAAATAATTTTCAGGTCCCAGGAGACACAGAAGGGCTGTGAAGTGGAAGTATGCCAATTGAATATTAAAGTAAAAAAACAACAAAAAGGAATTACACATTGATATATATATATATATATATATATATATATATTGTGTATTTATCTATATAAAAGTAAAGTAAAATATTGTATATAAAGAATATATATAGGAGTAATGTAATTATATATATGTATTTTATTTATTAATCGAAGCATCGAAATGGTAGCGATTTTTAATACCTACCCGAGGACATATCCATATTATTGAAAAAAAAAATGTATTTATTAATATTCAAGACTATGTAGAATCATATATTTTATATTTATTTATTAATATATGTACTCTTTTTTTAACATATTTTGTCAATCGAGATATGTGTACTTATATATTTATATTTATTCTTCATTTAACCTAGTAAATTTACTAAATTCGGAAAATGAAAAATAGTTTAACTTCAATAAAGGAATTAAAAATATTTAAATTAACTATGCACAATAAACGGTATCATAACTGAATCACAAGGAGAGCGCGAGATATTTTAAAATAAACAATCTCACATCTGGGTTAGTGGGTCAGATGAGATGTTTACATTGTTCAATTTGTTGATAAAACAAAGGATCACTGGAGAATTGGGTCAACCGCATAGTTTGGAAACGACCTTGGCCATAATTAGTTAGTCACATAGGATTTTATTAATTACCCGAAACAGCTGGAAGATGCGTGCTCTCAAATACCTATCAATCACAAACGACAATTGAAAAATCACGGGTTAGCCAGATTTATATCGAAAAATTACATGAAACATTTAAATATCATTGATTAGATAATCGCATAGATTTTTATTAGTTACCTGAAACAGCTGGAAGCTGCGTGCTTACAAATACTTATCATTCACAATCGACAATTGAAAAATCACGGGTTAGTAGGTGTTACAGTAATGGCCTCGTTAAATTAATGATACCAAGAAATATAATTGATAAGTTTTATTCTTTAAAACACACATCACTGGTAACAAAAAACAACGACCCTCGAATTCCTTAATTATTTCATGGTTGTTATTGATCCGTTATTTAGAGAGAGAAGAGGAAGAAAATGGGCATGCAAGCCTATTTATAAACTAATTCATTCGAATGTATTGGTATATTTAATCACAATTATTGTCCTTAGGGGAGACATCTGTCGGATATTTCAATTACTCAATACAGATACAAGTGGCATTTTTTGTTGGTTTGATTCTTGGCTAAAGTCTGAACATGCTGCCAGGGCACGGAAGAATTTATTTTTTTACACATAAACAAAAAATAATTTTTAAAAAATAACCATAATATAAGCAAAAATAATTTGAAAAATAAACATAATATAAATATGGACAAATTAATTTGAAAAACAATCATGAGATGAATATGAACAAAAAAGTTCTAAAATAAGAGAATCATAATATGAACAAGTTAATTCGATGTTCCTAGGTCATCCTTCAGGTAGGTTGCTAATTCTTCTCCGTCTTATGACTGCTAGCAAAATTTTGATGGTCCAAGGTCATCCTTCAGGTAGGTTGTTAATTCTTCTCCTTTTTATGACTGCTAGCAAAAATTTGATGGTCCAAGGTCATCCTTCAGGTAGGTTGTTGATTTTTCTCTTGTTTATGACTGCAGGAACTTATTTATTCAGTCCGGGGGGTACATCGGGCGTCCTTGTAGCAATGCTTGAATCCCTTTCCATGGGTAATAAACATATTTTGCTGATAGGTCTCTTAAATGTTCCTTGTGCGGTTTTGAGGGTAACCACCCGCACTTTCCCGTCAGCTCCAGGGTGAGTAGCTAGGATCCTGGCTAGTTTCCATATATTAGGCGGCAGGTTGTCCTCCTTTAGTATGACCATGTCGTCCCTTTCAACAGTCCTGAGGCCCTTGTCTTCCTTCCATTTGGTACGTCTTTGTAATTCTGCAAGATATTCCAGTTTCCACCTGCACCAAAATGTTTGAATCAGTGCATTTAATTTTTGATATTGATTCAATCGATTATATTGTATCTCCCGAACATCCTTCTCAGAGATAGAAGCTATCCCTCCGCCAATCAGGAAATGATTTGGAGTCAAAGGATTCAGGTCAGTCGGATCGTTGGACAGAGGAGTGAGCGGACGTGAATTTAAACAGCATTCTACCTGACACTATAAAGTATATAATTGTTCAAAGGTTAAACTTGAATTATCGGTTATTCTTTTTAAATGATATTTGGCGGATTTCACTGCTGCTTCCCAGAGTCCAGCGAAATTCGGTGACCGTGGTGGAATAAATCCCCACACTATTGACAAATCAGCTAAATATTTTTGAATCTTGTCATCAGATTTCTTTAACTTATCATACAATTCTCTCAGTTGATTATATGCTCCCTTAAAATTGGTCGCATTATCTGAATATATTTTAAAGGGTTTGCCCCTCCGCGCAATGAAACGTTTTAAACAATTTAAAAAGTTGTCAGTGGTGAGGTCTGTTACCAGTTCCAAATGCACAGCTTTCGTTGAGAAACAAACAAAAATGCATAAATAAGATTTCACTAATGGAGCCTTCCTGGTGATACCGCTTTTCATCATGATAGGACCTGCGTAATCAATCCCGGTAACCTCGAACGGCCTGCTAGGTGTTATTCTGTTTTCCGGCAAGTCACCCATGATAACTTGACTGGTTACTGGATTTTTTCTGAAACATACTATACATTTATGTAATATTTGCTTAACAGTGGTTTTTCCGGCAATCGGCCAGAACTGTAATCTCACTAGAGATAACAAAGTTTGTGTCCCTGCATGTAAATGTACATAATGAAGATGTCGAATAATTAATTCTGTTAACTTATTATTTTTTGGTAAAATTATTGGGTGTCGTTGCTGGTATGATAAATGTTTCGCCTTTGTTAGCCTGCCCCCGACACAAATTAATCCATTATTTATAAATGGATTAAGCGACAAAATAACGCTACGTTTATCCAGTGAACATTTATTACTCAAAGCCCTGAACTCATCCTTAAAATGGTAGCGTTGAATTATTGCTATTAGACGATGCAATGTATTGTCCAGCTCCGGCACGCTTAACCTCCCGGTTAATTTACAGTTTTTTGTGTTACAATTATTAAAGAAACGCAATATATATGAAGTTACTCTCTTTAGCTTGTTGAGAGAGGAAAATTTTGAAAAGATGTCCCACTCCGTGACATTAGTAGACACGCATACCGCCTTGGTTTTTATCTCTGGAGGATTTATACAGGAATTTTCTGGCTTCGGCCAGTGATCGGCCTCTCTTATTAGCCAATCCGGACCCTTCCACCAAATATCTGCTTGTAATAGTTTGTTTGCTGTAACTCCTCTTGATAAAATATCAGCGGCGTTTTCCTGCGATGAAACATGTCGCCAATGGGCGGGATCGCCGGCCTCTTGTATCTCGGCAACCCTGTTGGCCACAAAGGTATTCCATCTAGCTGGCTGTCCTCTTATCCAGCATAGTACGATGGTAGAGTCACACCAGTAGTATGTATCCACCTCAACCATGTTGAGCGCTTCTTTGATGTTTTTTAATAATTTCGTTAACAGCACCGCACCACAAAGTTCCAATTTTGGCAGGGATATGTTTTTTAATGGCGCTATCCTGGACCTGGAAGATATTAACTGAGAGTGCATCTTACCCTCGGCGTCCCTGGATACTAGATACGCACAGGCTCCGTAGGCCTTTTCTGATGCGTCGCAAAAGCCATGGATTTGTAGGCTGTTTTGACCCCACAAGATTCTTCTCTTTATTTTCAACAGGTTTATTTGAGATAAATTTTTCATGTAATTTTCCCAATCTTTTAATATTCCCTCGGGTATTTCTTCGTCCCAGGAAGTCTTAGATATCCATAATCTCTGCATAATTAGTTTTGCTACAACCGTTACTGGTCCTAGCAGTCCTAAAGGATCGAACGTTGAGGCGATACTTGACAATATCCGCCGTTTGCTTTGTACGGTACATACTGGTTTTTTCACTACATATGAAAAGTAATCAAACTCACTGTTCCAGATTAATCCTAGTATTTTTTCTTCTTGGGGTTCTTTAGATATCAATCCTTGCATATCCTGACCTGGTTCGGAAGATAATTCTGCCACGTTCGATCTCCATTTTCTTAGATTCATCCCTGCAGATTTTAGTAAACTGATTACCTGTTGTTTTAGAAGGTGGCACGATTCAACGTCATTTCCTCCCGTTAATAGGTCGTCCATGTAAAAGTCATTTTCAATGACATTGCTTGCTATAGGAAATGAAAGTCTATTTTCAATACCTATTTGCTTCAGGCATCTTGTCGCCAGGAAAGATGACGGTCCTAATCCATAAGTCACTGTCCTTAGCTTGTAATGCTTCAAATCCTCATCCTGTGAAAAGCGCCAAACAATTTTCTGTAGATTGCGGTCGCTTTCCTGCACGTTTATCTGACGGTACATTTTCTCTATGTCCGCAGTTATGACTACAGGATGTTTTCTGAAATGTAAAATTTGCATATTTAAATCCTTTTGTATGTTAGTTCCGACCATCAGAGCATCATTAAGGGAAATACCAGAAGATGTTTTTGCCGATCCATCGAACACCACGCGAACTTTAGTAGTGGTGCTTGACTCCTTCATCACCGCATGATGTGGTAAAAAATATGATCTCGCATCGCATTCGGATTTTTGGCACTCTTCCATATGACCCAATTGTAAATATTCTCTCATAAACATGCTATATTGACATTTCAATTCTTTATTGGTGGAAAATTTTCTTTCCAATGTATGAAACCTTTTTTCAGCCATTGACAAAGAACTCCCTAGTTGGTCTATACAAGGGCGGGTTGGTAAGGCTACCGTAAATCTGCCCTCCGTGTCTCTACTATGACACTCTGTAAAGTTGACTTCGCAAGCCTTTTCTTCAAAATTCTGAGGTTTCATGGCATCCACCTCTTCTAGTTTCCAGAATCTTTCCATCTGGTTACCTATTTTATTAATGGCTAGATTACAATTAATTGATACTGGCCTTGTTTTAGTGATGATGTCGATCGCTCCGGAAACAATCCAACCGAGTTCAGTCCTTTGAATAGTTGGCCCGCCCTCCGTTAAGCGTATTCGATCATTATTCATTATTTCCCAAAAAACTTCCGCACCCAACAGGATGTCAATTGGAGACGTGACATTGAAATCCTTATCAGCTAGTTGCAAGCCAGATGGGATCTTCAACTCTTGTTTCCTGAAGGTCATTTGGGGTAGGTCGGTTGTTATAGCCTGCAATACTAAACAAGAAATTTTCTTATTATAATCACTATTCACTGCTAACATGTCAATTGTAACTCTTCGATTGATATGTGTGATGCGATTTTGTATTCCAGACACCGGCATATTTATTTTTTCTGTTTTTAATTTTAATTTTTTTGCAAAACTCTCTCTTATGAAATTCGATTGGGCGCCTGAATCCAATAATACCCTCGCTTTGTGTAAACGGTTGTCGCTACCTACGATATTCACGATCGCTGTAGATAATAAAATTATTTTTTCATTTTTATTTAACACCGTATGATTTGCAACTGATGTCGAGCTGTGTGCCTCTTCATTTGTGTTTTCACTATTTAATTCATTAACATGTATCAAAGTATTATGTTGATCACTTGCACAGATGTTACATTTGAATTTATTTTTGCAATCTTGTGTAAAATGTCCTACCCTCAAACATTTGAAACAGGCTCGGGCCTTTCTTAAAAATTCTAATCTTCCCTGGATATTTAATTTGAGAAATTTTTTACAATAATACACTGGATGATTTTCTTTACATAGGATGCATCCGTGTTTGGTTGCTATCAATGAGACAGACAAATCTTTCTTGCGATCATCACGTGTTGTAACATTCTTGTAGGTAGGCCTTTTTTCTTGCAAATTTGTGAACTCCAGTACCTCAACACGTTTGGTTAGACATGTAATAAATTCTTTCAAAGTTGGGAGTGCACCATCTATTGGCTGCTCTTCCCAAAATCTACGAGTTGATCCATCTAATTTATTAGATATTAAATAAATCATAATCGCGTCCCAGGAATCAACATGTAATCCTAGATTTTTTAACGCTTCTAAATTTATATTAGCCTGATCAATAATATGCCTTAACGCGACTGGACATTCTTGTTTCATATCTTTTAACTGAAATAAAGATGCAACATGCCTATGAACTATTATTTTTTTATTCGCGTAACGTTCCTGCAGTATCTGCCACGCAGATTCGTAATTGTCGTGCGATATGGTCAAGGAGGCAATCAATTTAGCTGCGTCTTTTTTAAGGCACGATTGTAAATAAAAGAATTTTTGAGAATTGTTTAACATATTATTTTGATGAACCAATGCTTTAAAAGTCTCAGCGAATTTAGCATACTCAGTAATTTCACCATGAAATTCAATAAGTTTCAAAGTTGGTAATTTAATTTCACATTTTTCATGATTTACTGAATTCAATAAACCTTTTGCTAATGCAAGTACAGAGAAATATTGATTTTCAAAGGATTCACGTTGACTTACGTGTTCTGCCTCGTCATCCGAAAGTTCTTCGATTTGAGATTGAATTTTTTCAAAGTCATCTAACAATTTTTCGACCTTTTGATAACGTAATTCTAGTTCCGTTTTATCGAGTGTCTTTAAAATATCATTAAACCTTGTCAATTTCGCTTTCAAAATTCCACGCTTGTTGATTAACGGCTTTAACTTTTCCATCTTTAATGGCAAATAATAAACAATTTAACTTTTAACCTCAAACAACTGACAGTTTACGAATGAAAACACGGCGATGTTAGCAAAAAATGCTTGTTAGTGCCAGGGCTGACAACCTTTTAAATCAGAACAACCACTGAACCACTCACCACTGACAACTTTTTAAATCAGAAATTCGCTGAAATTATTTTGTAGCGAGATTTTACCCGGTAATTTTGAATATTCGCGTGAATTATTTTTAATTAAATAAATCCAATGACAAAACTCTTACAATTGAGATGCTCATTTAACAATAATCGTATCAATTTGCAATGTAGGTAGCTATTAAAATTTTATGCAACTGAAAAATCAGAAACAACAATAATTTTTTTTAATCTTTGTTGCATATTTAAAATATTTCATTTGGGATAATTTGAAATAGGAAGGATTCGGGATTCGGTCACAGTTTTGATAGGATGGCGTTGAGATACTTATCTGATGATGATCTGCATCTTCTTGGTTTTTTGCTGGTTCATATTTCGGCTTTCTGGTGCACGATGCGGCTCGATTGGACCATATGTTACAGTAATGGCCTCGTTAAATTAATGATACCAAGAAATATAATTGATAAGTTTTATTCTTTAAAACACACATCACTGGTAACAAAAAACAACGACCCTCGAATTCCTTAATTATTTCATGGTTGTTATTGATCCGTTATTTAGAGAGAGAAGAGGAAGAAAATGGGCATGCAAGCCTATTTATAAACTAATTCATTCGAATGTATTGGTATATTTAATCACAATTATTGTCCTTAGGGGAGACATCTGTCGGATATTTCAATTACTCAATACAGATACAAGTGGCATTTTTCGTTGGTTTGATTCTTGGCTAAAGTCTGAACAGTAGGATTATATCGAATAATTATACGAAACATTTGAACATTATTGATTGGGTGCTCATACAGAACCCCATCAGTTGCCTGAGACATTTGAGAGTCGAGTACTCTCTAATGTGGCAATCAACTACTTGAAACAATTGGAAAATCACGGGATAGGATGAACAAAAATTAATGTTGAACCCTGGAGGAAAAATTTAAAACAAATACAGTTCATCAAACAGGAGGCAGTGGTCGCTCCTACAACAAGACCATTAACCAAACCAAATAGAGATGACGATTCTCTTAAATAAAAACGTCAAAACCAAACAAACAAAAGCCTGGAGTTTGATAGCTCTCCAAAACAAACTATCATAAGATTTTATTCTACTAGTATTTATTAGTATAACCTTATTCTTACGTATATATTCGGTTACCAAGCTAAGAATTGTGCAGAATTCTTTGTGCGAGATCCGAGCTCGGAATGCGAGGTAGATAGCCTCGTATTGCGAGTTATAAACCTTTCCCAAACTGTATGTATACATATATTTATTCGTATGTACTGTTTACTGGAGGATGCGGACCTGCATACAGCTTGCATTTTAGGTCTTCTGGACCACTCTCGCATCTTCTTTTAAACGTGGAATGAGGATTCACGACCCGTAAGTCCACACCAACCGTGAGTATATGATTGTATATAGGACGAAACCGGTTCGCCCTAAGTAAATTGTAGTCCAAGGAGGAGTCGGAATTTGGGGGTTTCGAGACCCGAGGGGAAACTTGAAGGCAGTACATGATGACATGGAAGGCTTTTTGGGACGCGATAACTTAGGTATCAATCAAAGAGCCGTGTCAAAGGATTGTGCGAATTTATTGTTGACTCACGATCATCTCGTTTACTTGCAGGAGGATTTGGAGCCAAATTATGCCAGCAAATGGGCTATTCCGAGTTCGTCAAATATGCAATTAACTAATTACATTAACCTACTAAATCAATCTTTACATGTACCTTATAGCAGCAGAATCATAAAGGAGTGGCGCCAAACAGACACAAGAGTTTACCAAAATCAAATTTATTAACAATTAACCATTTGAGTTATATTTAATTACTTGTCCAAATAAACATGTATAATATCT
The DNA here is from genome assembly GCF_061612785.1 of Hesperophylax consimilis. Lineage (NCBI taxonomy): Eukaryota > Metazoa > Arthropoda > Insecta > Trichoptera > Limnephilidae > Hesperophylax > Hesperophylax consimilis. Next base: position 4,635,938 of record NC_142838.1, on the reverse strand, counting down.
TTTATCAGCGTTTAACTACGACTTTGTTAGGGTGCAGGGAATCAGAATAATTACAATAGGAAAGTTAGCTCATTCAGGGAATTCATTTAAGTCTAGGTTTGCAATGGAAAGACCAATTAAATTGTGAAACTCGACAACTCGATCAGAACCAAGGGGGTTACCACAAAAATGACGGTAATTAAAATCCTATATCATAAATCAAAAAAATTACACAACGTTTGATGGAATTTAATTACAATATAAATACGGAAATATTTGCGTTCAAGTTCGTAAATAACGTATTAATTAGTTAAGTACATATGTCTATAAAGATATATAGTACAAGAGAGCTTTAAGTAGCTTTCTGTAGATATCAAAGAAAAGGGTCCAATTTTCATGGAGGCTTATGTGTTGTAGGGGAGGAATTTTCCATCCCTGCGAACACATATGCAAAGCCTTAGAGAAAAAATTAAATATCGGTCATAGCCAAGAGAGAAGAAAATTTTATATTGTTTTAAACAAAAAAAAAGAATTATATAAATATAAACACCCCGAAAGGTGAAACATTACATGGTTCTAGCCCATTTATCACGCGTTCTGTTCCTCCACTTGCCTGATATAGTATATTGCCATACCGTTTGAATTTCATTATGATTTTGGAATACAAATCTACCAATGAAATTTAAGGCTTATACTTTTGGATCGCGAAACAAGTCCACGTTGCATGTATTGTGTTCTTTATTTTACGGGCGTAATACTTGCTTAGGGACCTCAGTAGTTCTTCACCATTGCAAATTATTGCTAAGATTTGTGTAGTAGCATTACATGTCAACTGCAAAATGCAACTGCTTTCTAGTCGAAAGCCGAAACCAAACTAGAAAAAGCGCATACAATATCGCATTACTAGCGACTTGAGACAATCAAGACAAAATCTATTTTAATAGTGGGTTCACAAATTACATTAAAACACGACAATATTCTGAAATAAAGGCAGAATCTTAACGGCGCAAGTGAATCAGCTGTGCACAAAAATACAGGACGCGCGGCTCTGGTGTATTGTACAGACCTGCGAGAGAATTTGCCCTATCAATTCTCCAAAATGAAGTGGAAATCTAAAATGTAATGTCAATCCACAAAGTTATTATCTTCGATAATAGAAAAAAGTTATCTGATCTGATACAGCAACAATTCTTGAATGTAGTGCTCCATCATAGCGAAATTCGCACGATTGTATTTATCAAGAATTTCTAACGAAGTTTAATTCTTTAAGCTAACGGAGTTATTTCACTCGTGAATAACGAGGTTTTGAAAAATCCTTTTGACTCTGAAATTAATAGATCAGCCGTCAAATTTTGTGGAATATTTATTGTATGACTTAATGTAAAAGAGATTAAATAAGAGTGTGCACGAGGAAATCTGGTAGGGGACTAGAACAACTTTTCATTATTGAAGTAAATATTTATATGAATGCAAATCATTATACATGAAATGTATTTTTTAGTAAAATAGTTGTTCAATATTTAAAAACTTTTCTGATTATCCCAACAATCCGGTTCCTACTTAAATTGCCCTTTCCCTTGTTTTGTTCCATTTACTAAAGTTCTTACCTTCGAAGAAAGCAAGTTAATGAATAATAACATGTTCAATTTAAGCATTGTACGTATTTGACATGGATTTTTTCAAATTAAACACTGTTTTTGTTATTTGTTTTTAGGGTGTTAACGGGGTGTCAACGTTACAGTGTCCATTATCAGGGCAGACGTGTGTCACATCTGCCCTGGTAATGGACACCGTAACGTTGTCCGAAACGTTGGATAAAGAAGGAGTTAGCACAACACGGCATAAAACCCCAAAAACAAAAAGCGAAACTACTTTTGGCCGTGGAAATCTTAAATGAAACACTATTATTCGCTACATGTCTTCAACTGATATTAACTTGTACTGTATCTACTATAATCTGCTCATAGGAGACTTGCAGTGCTTAAATATATGTGACAACCGTCAATGTCTATAATGCCTACAACTACCGTTTTTAACACGCATTTAAAAACAAACAAACATTTGATTCAACTTAATGACAATAAACAACTTTTTGCATTTACGATTTTGATGAATATTGATATTTAATATTATTATAATTTACGCGAAAATTTGCCAACACCGTAATATGTTATAATGTGTGGTAATGTGGAAAACGGTTTTTTATTACACAGATAATGAAAAAGATTTTTTTAAATTATGTGGTAATTTATTTTACGATAAAAAATAACCGAAACTGTCTAGACGTTGGCGTAGTAATACTATCAGATGATCAAGAAGGGTTGTTTCGAAGAATTCGAACAATTCTACAAATTTTGTTATTGATTTTCATGTGTTGTGAAGGTTCTATTCAAGTTCTGTTATTATTTCAGTTTTGTGAAACAACTGGCCAATGATGATATAATTATAGAACTTGAATAGATACTTCACAGAACTTTAAAATCAAAATTTATGAATTCTTCAAAATCTGTGAAACAACCCGTCATCAATCTAATGGACAGTTTGTTAAAAAGTACAAACCACAGTTCATTCGTCCAGTACCGATCGGTCAGTACGCAACAATAGTGATTTAAGAAAGTTTATTATGTTCATTTAATTATATATAGATATAAAAAGCACGAAACATAAAGTTTTTTTTTACTAAACACGTTTACTAAAAACTACGGTTCTGTGAAACTATGTAGGAATGATAATTATTTTATAACGAAGTCAATTACAAGATGTGAATATTAAATTCAGAATACTTTTACATAAAAACTGATCATTTTACATTCAACATTACACTGTCCAAACTGATATAAAATTGACAAATTTGCCATATATTTAAAATTTTATAATGAAAACGTCACGGGCTCTGAAAATGTACAGTTTCTCTTTGATATTCATTTTATTCGCAAAATAATAATTTTCTTTTGTTCGCTTTGAGCGTTGTTCATCGCGTTTAAAATTCAAATTTGTATTTTACAACCTGGTTATTACGCTCAAAGTGAAAATATTTTAGGATTACATTATTTGACTGGTGGATGCAAAAAGGAAGTACTTAATTAAAAATCTTTTTTTCTTTGTTTTCATATTATTCGTACTGGATTCTTCAAAACTGTGATTCATGTCATCTGCACGCGCTCTCCTAATGAAGTGTTCATGAAACACCTCAATAATGCATCATTTACAGTGGTACACGTACACGGTAACCGGATAAATCATCACATCTTTAAAAAGTTATATAAAGTATTGGAAAGTGATGAAACAAAAACTTTATTAACTGGGTTATGTAGGTTAGGTTAAAAAAAAATTCATCGTTTTTAATGACTTTATATCACTTTTTAAAAGTGTGTTGAATTGTCACTGTGTTGAGTTATCATGGAACCCACGTACACGTACATCTCTTTCTTTCTTTAGTTTATTATACATAATTTGTATAATACATAAATAAATATTGGTTATATTATAATAACATAATTAATAATTCCTCCAAAAACATCAGCATTCGCCCAGCGACAATTCTCTTATATTGCTCCCAAGATATTCAATTCACTCAATATAGATACCAGAAAATCTGAAACTGATCATCTTTATAAAAAAAATATTCTGAATTAGCTATTGATAAAAGGAAGAAACTATTTCAAAGAATGTATCGCGCCATTTAATGAAATTTACTGCTCTTTTATTCAACTCTAATTCTATTTTGTGAAAAAAACTTGTGAAATGGATAAAAAAAAACTCCAAAAATATGTATGAGAAAGATTAAAAACTATTCATATTAATTACAAAAAATGTTTGACACCACTGATATGTGTCTTGTACTTAAAGAGTCACTCTAGAATTTGTTGAAAAAATATTGTGACAATAATAATTGTTCATACTAATATATCAATTCGTAATTCAAACAAGAATTTATACTAAAAGTGGTGAATAATAATATGTCTTTCTCTAAGATATTTATATTTATTTTTATTTTTATTTTTTTTTTTATTGAATTTTTTTTTTATACATACATGGTTACATAAAATATTGAAAAATGTATAAAAAATATTGAAATAAATGTACATAATTAAAAAAAAATCCCACGAAGGCGAAGCCTGAGTGTGGGTATTATAAGTATTTTTATCTTATTTCTATGGTTTAAGTGAAGATACAATATTAAATATAAATTTAAGTTATTTTAAAAGAGTTACTGTAGAGATGAAATAAAAATAAAACAAGAAACTAAATCATGTAACATGTAAAAGTTTTAAAATAACACAAAAAATAAGGTAAATACTAGTTTTTGAAGACATCTTAAAAAGTGAATTAGCAGACAAAGCATTACAAACAATAAAATATATCCGCTGTTTTGTATGTATGTGAAATAATAAAAAATAATGTATACATTGATATAAATGTTACAGATAGCTTTGCTAAAATTATAAGAAAAAAATATCTAGTTCAGTGTTTTTTAGCCAAGATTTGATGTACTTTTTAAAAGATTGAAGGTTTACACACGTGTCCCTTTTAAAGGTTGTACATAAAGAATTATACATTTTTGGAGCAATAAAAATAATATGCCTTTGGGCCAACCTGGTTTTGCAGTGAGGCACAGCATATGCACAAGCGCCATGTCGTTGGCTGGCACGATTTGAATTTTTAATAAAGTTGTTTGGTCGCGTATAAATAAATTTAAGACATTGAGCACTATAGGTCTGCTTAAGGTCCAAAATTTCAGTTTCTTGGAACAATTGTTTAGAGGGATAGGATTTAGTCTTTTGGTACATTATCTTAATAATTGATTTTTGTGCAATTTCTAGTGGTTTTACATGATTGTTGAAAGTTCCGCCCCAGCCAATTATTCCATAGGAAAGAGATGAATGAACTAGTGAGTCATAAACTAGTTTCATGGTTTTTATATTTACTACATTACTCATTCTTTTAAAAATATATTTTAGGTATCTCAATTTGTTAACAGTTTTTTCAATATGGCTGGTCCATTTAAGTTGACAATCTATAGTTACACCTAAATACTTAATAAGTTTTCCAGATTTCATCTCCTCACAGTTACAGAATGTGTTTGGGTTACAATTTACGTTATGAAACTTCAAATTAAGATTGGTTTTAGGAGCCGACTTCTGTGTGTTATAGAAAGGAATACAAATAGTTTTATCATAATTCAGGGTAAGTAGGTTTCTATCTAGCCACTCTTTGACAATAGTAATACATTTGTTAGCTTTATTAGTAGTATCTTCCCATGATTTTCCTTGGACTGTTATTGCAGTATCGTCAGCAAATGAGAAAATTTTACCAGGTATTTTAATATTACATAAGTCATTTATATATATTAGAAAGAGTAACGGCCCCAATACAGTTCCTTGTGGTACACCATGTTTTACTAAATCAAAATCGCTCAAATATGTTCCAATTTTTGTGCATTGTTGGCGATTCAATATATAATTTTGTAACAGCATGAGACATTTGTGTTTAATTCCAATGTTGGATATTTTCTTTAAGAGAGTTCTATGGTTGACTGTGTCAAAGGCTTTCTTTAAATCTAAAAAAATGGTTAAAGTTTTGATGTTTGAGTCCAGGTTAGAATAAATGTTTTTGGTTAAATTAAATATAGCATCATCAGTACCTAGTTTAGTTCTAAAGCCATATTGGTTAGGTGAAAGGAGTGAGTTTGATTCCAGAAAATCGACGATACGTTTTTTAATGCATTTTTCTAATATCTTAGACAATTGAGAAGTTAATGTGATTGGTCTGTAGTTGTCTGTTTTACATCTAGGTCCTGATTTGTGTATTGGGATGATGTTAGCTAGTTTGAATTTATTCGGAAAAATACTATCTCTGATGCATGCGTTAAATATATGGTGTAATGGTTTGATTATATGTTTTTTTATAGATTTAATTGTAGTGTTACTTAAGTTGTCTGGGCCATTTGCAGACCTAGCGTTTAGATTGTCAATGTGGTTTGTGATTTCAAGTTCAGTTATTTCGGGAAATTCGGAAAGTTCGAAGGTAGAATTTTTAGTCTTCAGAAAGTCTGAGGGTACATGCTCAGAGTGCAAGCTAAGAGAAGGATTATTGTCAATTAGGGTAGAGGCGATGTTTGTAAAAAAGTGGTTGAAATTGGTTGCAATATCTTTAGGATTATCAAAGATTATATTATTTTCAGTTATAATTTTTTGAGGAATTTTGTGTTCTTTTTGATTCCTGTTTGAGATCTCATTGATGATGTTCCATGTTTTTCATGAGTCGTTATGTGCTTTTTGTAGTTGTTCAGAGTAATACTGGTGTTTGCATTTTTTTATAAGAGTATTTAGATAATTTCTATATATAATATAATGGTTACGTTTGTTGTAATTTTGTGCTTCATTTGTGGATAGGCAATGCTTTTCATGAGTTTTATAAGATTTGAACAGTTTATTTCTATGCTGAATTGAGATTATTAATCCACGTGTAATCCATGGTTTTATGTGTCTGTGTTTACTTTTTGGTGCTGCTAATGGTTCATAACATTTTTCAATATGGTTTTGGATTATATCATAAAAGTTATTGAGAGATATATTTGTGTCATCATTAGAAAGCACTGAGACCCATGTTTCGGCTGTTAGTGAGATGTCTAGAGATATGTAATTAATTTTGGTTTTGATTTGCTGACCGTTAATGTGATCTGTGTAGTTAGGTAATTTTTCAGTACAATGACCATAGAAGGTCGGATAGTGGTCTGTTATGTCAATTTTGAAGGTAGCAGATCTATGTGGGTAACTTTTATTTGATTTGAGGAATATGTGATCTAAACATGAATCATTTGGATGATTAGGCCTAGTGGTACTGTTCACGTAAGATAGATAACCTTTGGTATACAGTAAGTTCAAGTATTCATTTGCAGTTGGATTTAATATTGCGTTTTGTATGTTTATGTTGATATCTCCTACAATGAAGGAAAAATCGAATTGGTTCACATTAACTTCATTTATGAATGATTCAATTTCGAGAATGAATAGATTTGTGGATAAAGAGGGAGATCGATATATAGCCAATACTGAATATTTTTTTTCCCCTTAAAGTAAATGTTACATGGACAGCATTAGAGTAATTGAATTTTAGTATATTTACATTTATGTTGGATAAAGATAGAGTATTATAAAATAAAGTAAGGCTATCATGCGAGGTATGTCTAGAGGGTATTGACAAGGTATTAAAGTTAGGTAAGCTGAAAGGGACACATTCTCGCATTTGGGTTTCAGTAAGTATTATTATATCTAGCTGGAAAGATAGAGAATTTAAAAGGATACAGAATTCGTCATAGTGTTTCCGGATACTTCTTATATTCATGTTCAGCATGTTGAAGTTAGTATCTTCGAAAATTGCATTTATTTCAATGAAGTTATCGCATTCTTGGGTTTTAGGAACAATATTGTCTGCGTACGCCATTTTGTGTGAAGTTTTTATTTAATTTTGTCTTTTTTATATGGGGTCCGAATTATTGCAGTGGAATATCATTCGCGTCCTTCACGAAGATTATTGGTGAATCCTGGTTTTTTCGTAGTAATACATTTCCGTTTTTTGTCCAAGCAAATTTGTAACCCATAGATTTTGTAGATCTTGCTAGCCAAAGAAGTTGGTTGTTGGCGGGCGTAAGTTTCTCATTTATGTAAATCTTTGTTTCAGAAGAAGAGTATTTCATATCCTTTGAAGTAAAATACCCAACTTTCTTTTTTTGGGAAAGTATTCTGTTTTTAGCTTCTTTTGTTCTTAATTTCAATGTGATTGATTTTTTTGTTGAGTAGCAGTTTTCAATGTTGTTGTGCAGAAGTAGATCATCGCACTCTAATTTCTTCAGTATGAGTTCCACCGGAATGTTAGGATTTTCATTTTCTTTTAATTCCAGTCCTTGGATTTCTATAGACGTCTCAAGAGCATTTTGTTGAATTTTGTTGACCATTTGTTTTAAAGTTTTGTTTTCATTTTGTACTTCTTTTATTTTTTGGTAAATTTTTTTCTTTTCTTCCTCATAATCATCAATTTTTTTAGAGAAAAAATCGATTGCTTTGCTTATATCAGTCAATTCACACTTAAGTAGTTTTTTCACTTCGGCACTCAGCTTCTCTATTAATTTTTCATCCTGAGGAGAGGCAGCTTTTGGCGTGACACAGAAGTCGCATATGAACGAAAGAGTATGAGCCGACTTCGCCGTGAATGACTGTAATTCGGCGCGAGTTAGGCCGCTACATGTAGTGTGAAAATACATACTACATTTTGCACAACGTATGTCTTTTTCAATGTTTGTTGCCTTTTTGCACTGAGCACAGTGAGTTTTGTCGAAAAGAGGCATATTAAATGTTTATTTCAGTTACTTCTGATATTGGAAATATTATTGTTGTAATAGTTGCTTGCAGCTGTCAAGTCTGTAACTATTTGTTCTTGTTTTTGCAGTTTACGGACGTATAAACGTGTAAAATTATAACACTTAACACAGTTTTATAATCACTTTATTCACAGTTGTAATTAAGTAAGGTTAGATAATTTTATTTTGTTAATAATCACTGTTATTACTGGAGCAATTACTTAGAGAACTTGCCATGTAAACCATAGAGGAATTATATGATCTATCTATATATCGATCGATAAATCTCTTAGTTTATTTTCAATTACATATTTATCGATATATCTCTTGTTTATCGATATATCTCTTAGTTTATTTTCAATTACATATGTATTATATATATCTAGACTTATTTTTCCGTAAATATGTTTTCTTTTTTTTTCAACTCTTTTTTTTCTGTCTTAAATCTTATGTTTTAAAACACCTATTATATTTTGTTTTACAATATGCTATTGTTCTACATCTTAATATTGTAATTAATTTTGTATATTTTAAATTGTATTTATTTAATATCTTTTTTTTACAACATGCTATATCTGTATATCTTAACATTGTCATTTAATGCATTATGACTACCATTATACGGGTATGAGCCTAGTATGGTGGTTGTAAAGAATATAAATATTGTAATCACTTAAATTTTATGAATAAAAAAACACTCAAAAAAGGTTAAATCAAATAGAAATAAATACAAATATATATTTTTTTAAATAATGTGAACTCGAAACCACAAATCTAGGAAAAGTTAAACGTCTTTTTTTATGTTGATACCAGTGAGAGCCAGTGAGACTGGTATTCTCAATTGAGGTAAGGTTGGAGTTAGTGAGGAGGAAGAGGAGGTCATGGGGAAGATGAAAGTAGGGGAGTACCTGACTATTTGGATCTGGTCATCATTTCAAACAATGTTGAAATTCTGAATGGTGGTCTTACACCAGGACGATATTGAGTGTATTTTTAACTCTGGAACGTGCCGCAAGTAAGCTTAAAATTATTTTAAATAAATGAATTGTGAAATAACACAAATTTATCAAAGGTAATAAAGAGCCTTACCCTTTGTTCACTGAGCTATGTAGGTATTTTATACGAAACAAATATTGATAATCGAATAAAACTAAAAAATTCAGAAAAACCTTTTTTTTAGGTTTATTTTGGAGGTTATACCCACCAATGTAATATATAATTGAAGAAGAAGATAATACCAATAAACAAAGTTATTAATAAATATTTAATAATACTAATTAATCAAAGATAATACTAATAAGTCTAAAAAAGACAAGAGATCCTGGGCTCAATTCATAATGATATAGAAAAAAAAACATTTCAATTCAGTTCATAAGAATATGAGTTTAATTAGAATTTCATATTTCAAGAGACAAGAGATCCTGGGCTCAATTCATAATGATATAGAAAAAAAAACATTTCAATTCAGTTCATAAGAATATGAGTTTAATTAGAATTTCATATTTCAAATTAAGAAATAACAATAATATAATCTTGCAATTAATTTTTCCCACATTTTCGACATCTTTCTTATAAATGGAAATAAAGTTTCTTATTAAATTGTTTCGTAGCTAAGATAGTGTCTCTGATAAACATTGACTTTTTAAAGTCTCAATTAATAATAAGGAACACCATGTTATATCATTGATGGGTAGAAATAAATTAAAAAGAAAAAAAGTCACTTTGTTTTTCGTATAAAATAAAATCTTTAAAAAAAATCTTTCGCAAACTTTGAAGCATCATTGTCAATCGATGATAAATACTAAGCTTAGAGTTGCCACTTTTTAACACTGCATAAACCATATAGCTACCCACAGTTATGCAAAAGGGGATGGAACGACTTTTATGAGTCCGTCTTAGCTTGTGCCGAAAAACATACAAAAATATTCTACTGCTATAGATGTACCGTCTACTAAAAGACAAAAATACCCAGGGGGAAATTATATAATAAGTAACGTATTCATCACCATAACACATTTCACAGTGGGTGTGAAAAGAAATCAATTCATTTTATTTAGTCCTGGCTTTCCTCGTCCTCATCCAGTTCGACAAATCAAATTAAGTGACTGCGTTACCAAATGTGCCTGACATCTGGCAACGCCGAGATTAACGAATTTTCTCCAGCAAATATCTGGACAAATTTTATCTGGCAACAATTTTCTAACCAGTATTTGTCACTTTGGTATTTCAACTCATTTATCGGAAAGAATTCGCTTCATGAAGTAAATCTTGATTATTACAAACATATTCCATTTTCAAATAAACCAAGTTATCTTATTTGACGTCAAGATTAATTTGTAAGATACTTGAATAAAATTTTCATCTTATTTTTTAAGGCCAAGAGAATTCAGTATTATTTGGTATTAATTTTCTACGAAAAATTACATAAAATAGAGTTATTATAAGCAAAATAAAAATGTTAACTTTGACATTAAACAGAAATAGCTGTTTGATGTGAAAGTTTAAGAATTAAAGGCTAAATAAATGAAATGAACGTAGAATTCCTAGAAAAAGTAAATAATATAGACTACTGATATAGACGTATAAGAAAAATATATCTATTTGGCGAATTGTAGTTAGGATTTGATAGATTTTTTTATAATAGTTATTAGGCAATAAAATTAACTCTTATTTGAGCCGATCTGGTTTTCCAATGGGGTGGGTACTGCGTATAGTGCACTCATACTAGTGCAATGTACTTCGATTTGGCTTAAACGATTATGTCGTCAGAAAACAACAAAAATGTGCTTGGTTCTTTGCATTCATGAAAACAAAGGTAGTTTTGTTTATTTATGTAACTTTTAGAAAAAATATTGGATATCCTGCTAAAATCAGCAAAATAGGAGTTGTTACATTATTTAGCGCCAAAGTCATAATATTTTTAAGTTTTTTCATTAATTTTAGACGTTCAAATTAATTTTAAAAAAGTGCTTTTTTCTATGACTGTCAGGAACACAACCTTTACAAAAAAAAATTTGCTCACTGAAACAACCTACTACAGTTCGGCTCATTTTGTATTTACCATGAAATCTTTGTCAATTCTATTGTCAATATACAGACAACTAGTGTTTCGCTATATTTGATAACTTAGCAGGGATGCCCGGGTTTATGGGGTGAGGTTTGACCAGGTCGGTGCTGAGAAGCGGGCTGGATTGGGAGAGTCCGGTTGAGCAGGAGTGCCCTTGTAGTGGGCACTTCTCATACATTTTTCCTTCCAGAACATCCTCTCTTTCCTTTCATTAATATAACCTTCCACCCAGCATCTCAAAGACGATACAGGCCCTGGTAAATTATTTTCTTAACGGTAGGTATGTAAAAATGTAATGTAAAAAAAAATTCAACGGTTGGTGGGTATCAAAATATTGAGTTGAGTTGCAGAACTTTTACAATTATTATTACTTTTTAAATGCTTTGTTTACTGGATTCCAAAAATGTACTTATCGTTAGCGCAGGAAAAAGAGTAAAGTAAAAATTAAGAAAAAAAGAAAAATAAAATGGAAATTAAGTTTTTATTAATTTCTCGGACTCCTTAATTCTCAAGTCAATACATTAGGTAATGACAATTATTCATTAGTGATGTAGATTATTTAAAATTAAATGTTACTTTTTCAGTCATTGATAAATTTATGAATAAACTTACATAATTTTGGTTCTTTTGTCGTACCAGTTAAAACACTGTGTTTCATTTTAATGTGTTTTTAGGGTGCCCTTCTCAAATAACAAAATTATATATTGGGATAGTTCCAAATTTATTTTCAGTGTGAAATCCGTAAAACTTCTTCATGTTTGAAACTTTTACCTAACGTTCACAGCATGTTTACAGAAACTTTTACCTTATGTTCACAGCATGTTTATAAAAACTTTTACCAAACGTTCATATCATGTTTATTGAAACTTTTACCTAATGTTCACAACATTTTTATAGAAAATTTTACTAAACGATCACAGCATGTTTAAAAAAACTTTTGTCTAACGTTCACAGCAAGATTGTAGACACTTTTACCTAACATTCACAGCATTTTTATAGAAATTCTTACCTAACGTTCATAGCATGCTTAAGACAATTTTACCTCACGTTTACAACACGTTTATAGATTTTTTTTTAAATCCGATAAAAAGTTTCTTAGAAATCAGCCAAGAAATCGTTTTGCTTTGTATTGGGTAGTTTTTATCCTAGCCTTTAAAGAAAATAAGTCAACTGAGCCGTTTTTATAATCTATTGATAAAAATAAGAACGATTTGATATTAAGGGCGGTAATTTCAAATTGCAGAAATTCAATATTATACATCAGGGTTGTAAAATCGGTGCAACTTAGTTGCAGAACTGTTATTATTTTTACGAGGACAATGTTACTTTACTCTTATTGTACTACGTTTGTTGACATTAATATATCCAAAGCACCTACAAAAATTTCTTGAAACGAATAAAGTCTGCAAGAATGTTTTTGAAATGCACTCAACATGCCAATCTCAGATTTTACGGTAGGTTAGTGTAACTGATAAAGCGTAGAAGTTTTTCACAAGGGGGTATACATTTAACGTTTTTATATTACCAAGAAATTTTTTTTTTGAGCTAGTATGAAAATATCGTCTATCTCTTTTTTTTAACTATAGCTTAAGTATTTCAACATATTTTTTAACAAAAAAAAGTTTTTCATAAAAAAAATAATATATATATATATATATATATATTACGTTCAAAGAGTTTTGTTAAAATTAATTGCAGCTTAAAGTACAAACCTGACGCTTCAATACCCATGTTGAAAACTTTATGATTAAAAATTAAAAAAAATTAAATAGGGAAAAAGAACAAGCGAAGCTACCCCGCCAATTAATCAGGCGCAATTCAGCAATATTAAAATAACTCAACTTTGCGCGCATGTGCAGACCATTGGTTTGCTTCCACTAAATAAATTTTTGCGGTTCATTTTGAACTGGTTTAAAGAGAAAGTTTCAGAGGTATTTATGATTAATTTAAAGACTTTGCTACCATAAATTTTTTCCGCCGTAATTTCCTTTGGCCGTCCTTATAGGCGTCTGACGCATTTGATCTGACAGGTACAGCGCGACCATTTGGTCTAGGAACCTGGCCCTACCAGTAGCTTCCTTTTTTGATGTGCTATTATGTAACCTTCCCACTTAATTTATCCTTGACCTTCACTACGGGAAGTTGTTCAAATTTTGATCACAGAAGCTTGTCGCTCCCGAATTGTGGACCGAACCTAAAAAACATTCTGAAAATTTTGTCCTCTTTCCCAGGAAGAAAAAGTTTTCTCCCTCCCTCTTAAAGAAAGCGATGCTCAAATGACACCTTTTATAATGATGTTCATTACTTGGCAGTTATACAAGTGAACTAATTTGTATGTATAGCATATTTTTTGAATGTGTGCCCATGAAACAAATTGCGCCAAACTTATTCTATAGCGGTCAACATATTGCACCCAACGCGACAGATTAGTAAAAAGATCATAATAAATTTATTTGAAATGTCATCTCCTTATTATGTAATTTTACCATTCCTGTTTCATATTTTGAAAACTAAAATTATAATCTGGTGCATGCAAAGGAGCTATTTACTATGCATTGCTCTGTTCGGGCTCCATACTACAAATAAATAAATAATTCAACTCGCCAATGTTCAAAATTCAAAAAAATGTAAATACAGTGCAGTAATGTTTTCGTAGAAATGCGTTCTGTGTTTCAACAAAAGAACTGAACGCACTTATCCCGTGAATATTTTGGGAAACGATTGGAAGCAGACCACAGTGTTGCAAAAACCCATCGCTTCACTGCTTTGGGCTCCGCGCCAAAGCTCTGATTAAATGGGTATAATATTTAGTAGTTCAAAAACAACTGACTTTACTAGACTCCATTCCCGAGAATCATCATGAAAATTCCCATTTCTTTCACTTACAATGTTTTTGAAAAGTTAAAAAAATAGACCTGTTTTAAGTTTTTCAATGGAAGAAGGGTGACATAAATTTTAACTTCTCATTTTATTAATAACTGAATTCAAAATGCAAGGTAGTAGGAATCGCACCGAAAACTGGTAGAAACACGTTCCATAACTAAATTAAATATTGATTGGGTTTCCAATGAAAAACCCACCACTAGCTTAGGGTATTCTACGGGTTATCTGGCGCACGGCCCGCAATAGTACGATAGGTTTGTTGGAAACTCTAAAACTCAAGGGATTTCTTGATTTCTTTGAGAAGTTTTCAGACGATAAGTTCCCCAAAATAAAAATACTTCTTTTCTCTGATTCTTTTGAAGATGTTCTAATTTTCCAACCCAGTTATTACATTTCACTTAACAGGGTGTCAAAACCTACTCTTTAATTATATAAAATTGTTTTATAATTAGTGTTGAAAGTAATAACAAAACAGTGCAAATAAAAAACCGGGAAGTTTGCTTCTTTAGGATTATGTTTATGGCGGTATTGGTATTTCCAATTTTATTATATATTTTTAAATTGAAAATAAATTGTATCAAATTATTATAAGCAATAATTATTAGCCTGAAATACCCATATAAATTTTAAAAATCTTCCGAGAAAAAATATATGCCGCTGACGGAAATTGAACCCGCAACCTTCCGATTTCCGTTCAGCTGCTCTACCAATTATTGCTTAGTATTAATTGATCTTAAAATTTTTTTATCTTCTGTGCTATGCGTAAAGAACCTTGTCTGAAAAACATTATATTATCATTAAAAATAGTGAAAATAAATTGTACTGTAGAAATGTGATATAGCAGAAAAAAATTGTTCATCTTAGAATAACAGAAAGTGATAAATTTTCCTGACCCGATTATCTGCGCTGCAATTCACATTTCATCATACCCTCATTGGTACACAACACACAAGAGAGGTCTTCATGGTCTTTGCTTTCAAGTAGTCTAGTTTGAGTAAACCAACTAACGAAAGTAGTTCTTACATTTGTGAAAAAAATTCATAAAACCTCTTTTTTTCCTACTTGCATAAATATCCTTATTAATTTAACCGGGTTAAATCATTATTATTATTATTTTTTTTTTTTTTAAAAGAAAGACAAACATTCCCGGGTTACGAATAACCCAACAATGTTTGAAAATCTCCTACTACCACCACAGAAAGCCGAAAATGTTGCTTGTGTTGTGATGGAGGACTTAGCCAGCCGAGGAATCGAACACGCGACGCTCGGGTGAGACCCAAGCGCTATGCCCACTCAACCACTGACCGGTCAAATTAATAAATATAGATTATGTAATAAATATATTTGTAAAGCGCCCCCTTCGGTGATTCCACAAAAACCGGTGCTATTTAAATTAGCCAATTATTATTATTGTAACTTCAGTAGTTGCCAAAAAGTGTTATATTACTATGTATAATAGTGGTACTTCTTTGCTTTATGTTATAACAATAAAAAAAAAAGTAAACAAAAACACCACAATGAAAATACTATTACAAGTAAACACCACAATGGTTATGTACCGGACAGCAGATGGATAAACCTAATAATTATATAATCAAGAAAATGAATATTTTTCTGATGTCACACATTTTACGATGCCGACTCCGTTGAGGCGTGTCTCGTACGATGATAAGATTTTTAACCACCGCACACGTGTCATATCGCCAGTTCAAAGATGAATTACTCGCACGACAAACCGTGGGACCTTAGTATATGTTTAGATTTAAGAATAATTGCTCCACATTAACACGTGTAGAAATTTTTGAATTCGAACCCAATAAATACGCAAACAACTGGCCCAATCAGTCAGTTGTCCGACGACTTTAACAAGTTGTGTTTTTTTTCAAATTCTTACCCAAGGTACACCCAGAGGAAACTGGCATTTTACAGTCGATGTCACTGGCGTAGGTGTCCAGTCAGAGGCGGATTTGCCCTTAGGCCTATGTAGGCCCGGGCCTAGGGCGGCCAGATATTAGGGGCGGCCAATCGTGACAAAAAAGTCACAGATGATAACAAGAAATTACTTCCTAAGTACCTAAATATTCTACGTACGAAATAAAAGTTGTCAATAAAGTAAATTCATTATGTAGTCTATAGTCTATATCAGGGGTCTCCAAACAACGGCCCGCCAATGTCATCAATCCGGCCTGCGACAATCGACAATTATACAGTAATTGAACTAGCGAATTTAGCAAGCGTATTTTTTTACATTAATTCCACACAGGAGGCTTTGAGGAAAATATTTTCCCTCACGACCTATGTCATCTTAGGTGATGCTGTGTGGAGGGTCTTTTTAAGGAAGGAAAGGATAGGAAGTTCTGAAAAGGAAAATGTATGAGGGGTGGGTAGGAATCTGGGGATTAGTGTGTCCAGGAGTGACATACGTATGAATACATCCCTCCAACTGCGGTGCAAGGCGATGGGTCAAGATAGTCCGACTGGAAAGGTCAAAAGGCCTCCCTCACCCAGTCTCTCTCGATCCGGCCCGCCACGCAGCAGGTGGGCAGACGTATCCGCCGCCAAGACCTGGACAAATCTCACCCCATGAACCATGAATGATAATGGCAGGAAAATTAAAACGGTTTTGACCCTAGGAACTTACTGAAAAGTTTGGATACTCCTGGTCAATATGATGGGTACTGAGAAAGGGGCGGCTACATGGTCTGGGGCCTAGGGCGGCCAAGACTGCAAATCCGCCTCTGTGTCCAGTAGAGGTTATATTATTACAAATAAACACCACAATGATAACATTATTACAAATAAACCCCACAACGATACTATTATTAGAATTAAACACCACAATGATAACATTATTACAAAAAAACACCAAATGATAATCTTATTACAATTAAATACAACAATTAATAATTTATTTATTTTATTTATTTATTTATTTATTAATCTTAAGTAAGCTCACATCTTCGTGTGTGCTAATAGTTTTATAAACATATAAACATGTACATTGTTTGGCAAACATAATCTTTCTTTAAATAATTCACTAAAGTCACAAAAAAAGAAACATTAATAATTGAGATAGACATATTTTCTTAATTCATTGTAACTTCATATATTCGTCAAACAAATGGTTGAGTATTGGAGAGTTGAGCGCAGAAATAGAAGGATTTATGCTTGCCATTCAGGATAGAGTCATTAATACTAAAAATTATAGAAAGCATATAATCAAAGATACAAATCAAAGAGATGATTTATGTAGAAAATGTTTGGCTTTTCCGGAAACTATAGAACATATTATATCGGGATGTTCTATATTAGCACCGTCCGAGTATACATTTAGGCACAATCAAGTTTTAAAAATAATTCACCAAAATTTGGTAATTAAACATAACTTGATTGACTGCCGTAATATAGTACCATATTATGAAAACGAAACAAATTCATTTTTAGAAAACGAATTTTATAAAATATATTATGATAAAACTATACTAGCAGACCGAACGATTAGTCATAATAGACCCGATATAGTTTTACTTGACAAAATTAAAAAAAAAACTAATATCATTGATGTCGCTATTCCAAATTCCAGTAACATTCAAAAATCTGTTAATGAAAAAATAAGAAAATACACAGATTTAGGAAACGAAATTAAAAGAATTTGGCATTTTCAGACTATAAAAATATTACCATTCGTTATTTCGGCTACTGGCATCATAGTACCTAGCTCTCTCATTAAAAATTTAGGCGTATTAGATCTATCAAAAAATTTATAAATAAAGATGCAAAAGTCGGTCATTTTGAATACATGTAGGATAACGATAGATTTTTTAAATATTTATGTTGAGGGATCAGTAGGATTTATAGGCCCTGTTAGAAGTTCTACCGAGCCGAACCCTCTGATGTGAAAATATCTGGAGTCGGTGAATTTTTTTCCCATTTGATCTCTGGTGAGTTGACGTGTTGTTGTTCTTGTATTGTTTTGTATTTATTTTACTTATATAATGCACTTTCATTGTGTTGATTGACTAGCTGATCATTTGTGGAAAAGTGAGTGGAAGGGTTTAGTTTTTCCTATGGGGAAGATTTAACCCAGACAACAAAATCGGAAGCATAAAAAAAATATTAGTACAATTATAACCTCCATTCAAATTAATAGTTTTCTTAAGGATTGAACAGCTTAATAAAGTACAGCTTAATTTTGTGTCCATAAATCAGAAAGAGTTTTACAAAACGGAACTTCCAAATGATTGAACACGAATAAAATGTGTATCCCGGATTGGCATATGAATTCACTAACGTCCTGGAGAGAGAATATTTTTCTCGTTCCCTGATTCCTTCTTCCTAACCTGGGATTGACATGGTACAACAACTCTCGCTGAACAGAGGGAATCTTGTGTTGCGTTACATTTATATTTCTGAATAAAATGAAAATTTGAGTGGCGTCATTTTCAAATGCCAAAACCAACCATTCATATTGCCACCAATGGATTGGTGCCTCTATATTCATTGTTTGGGTAGAGACGGTTCTGTTCAAATCTTTTATTTTTCTAGGTTTTCATCTAATGGCGTTTGGATGATATTCCGAAATCATCTTTCCTTTGATATACCTCGCAATTTTATTTTTCGTTTCCTTCGTCTTCGTGATGGGATTTTTTCGCTTTATCTTATTCGATATGCTCCTCTGTTCTCATCAATAAGATATAAGATTGGTTGATATTGATACTACGTAAAAAAGGCAATTTTTGTAGAAATAAAAACTAATAATTTATAAAAAAAATGTTATTTTAGATTTTCTTGAAAAAGGAACGTTAACTCACAAAGCAACACTTAATGTGATATCTCACATTGTTTTTTTTTAGTATCTACGTACCAGAGAAGAGTAAACATAGAAATCATATTAAAATATTATAACTTTGCCCCTTTGCCTTAAAATGTTTAGTTGAGTTTTATTGCTGATAATATAATGTTGATAATATAAATAATATAAATTCCAAGCAAAACAACTGAACATACGGTAATATTATTATGATGATCAAAATCACAAAAAACAGTCAATTACAACAATAAACTTATTTTTAAATGTTATAGTTCAAGACGTCGAAAAAATGTTTAGGTTTAATTAATTATTATTTAAATTATATTTCGTCAGAACAAATTACAGAATAAATAATATTTCATTAGTAAGTAAAATACCTATGTTTATGTAAGTTAGTAACAATGACGTTGTTGAAAAACTAATGTAACAATAATAGAACAGTTTGTAATAGAAGAAAAAGAAAATGTGTATGTAAAAGTGTTATATAGATATAGCATAATTGATATGGCATATTAGACTGATTTCATTATCGTATTATCGTCATAATAACTAATAAGAAAATGTATTGACTATCAGTAGGTTACTATTATTTGTAAAAACATTTGAATTTGTACCGGGAGTTTACGTGGTCAATTCTCGTTGCAACGCATATCGCCACGTATAGTATTTATTAATTTAAGTATCGGATGCTGCTAAACGGATTTATTTACGAAAAAATAATATTTCGTTGTATAAACCTTGCATAAACTTCTGATTTTCAATGTAGTATGAATTGACAAAATTAAAAGATATTATTTGTCATAATCAAAAGTATGTTAACCGGCCCAATTGTTATATCTGCTGTGCTTTCCGTAATTTCAGAAAATATTTTTTTTATAAACATAAGGTTCTACAGTTATTCTGTTTGGTCCACCGTTCCGAAATTGATGATAAAAATGTCAATAAACTGAAACAATTCTTCTGAGCAAAGAAAAGCTCTTTGTTTTTCGCAAATCCTCACAATCGTTTAATAAAAGGGATCGTCAATTCTAAACACTTCTTACAGGGGCTAAATACTTTGCCTTTTTACGCGTCTTTGAGCATCGTTTGAATTTGGTATCGTGTGAATAGTGATAAAGGTTGACGGGTCCCACAAGGCGGGAGCTTTTTATGAGAATAATAAAAGTTCCCAACATTAAACATTGTAACGGCGGTAGTACGGAGGCCGAGATAAACTTTGCGCTTACTAGATTAATATTATTATTCTACTTTATACCTCAGTAATTCAAAGTTATCTTGCAAGCATTTAAAATATGGAAGGGAGCCTTTGCCAGCAACAAATTGAATAATCCTGATTATTTCCGCCAGCCCATTATTAGTGTTACCTATAATATGTCTTCGGTTTTGTCGGAAAATTAAATTACTCCAATCACCATTAAGTCGCTCTTACTAATAATATATTCTATTTTAGAATTTTAACTGAAATCTCCTTTACAGATAAATAAATTACGAACAATTCAAATTTGAATTTGCGGCAAAAAATTTCAACAACTGAAGATTTTTTTTTAAATCAACAGTTAAATCAAATGTCTAGTATTAATATGTGTTATTTTATTTATGTTTTAAATTATGATAGGCAATTAAAGAATTAAAATAAGGATGATTTTAGAGAAAAATTGGCATTTTTCATAGACAAATGTGATTAATAAAAAATATTCTTACCCTATCTACTGTAAATATATATAACGAAAAAAACAAATAAAAATAAAGCTTAAAAAACCGGAGTTTTTTAGGTAGAAATTATGGTTCCATGATAACTCAACACAGTGACAATTCAACACACTTTTAAAAAGTTATATAAAGTCATTAGAAACGATGAAATTTTTTTTTTACCTTACCTAACCTAACCTAACCTAACCTAACCTACTTAACCCGGTAAATCAAGTTTTTTTTCATGACTTTCCATGACTTTAAAATACTTTTTTTAAGATGTGATGAATTATCATTGTGATGATTTATCCGGTCACCGAAATTATACCTATCGAAATGATTTTTTTAATCCTTTTATTTATATTGAATCACATTTGTGAATTAAATAAAGTTAAATAATTAACATTAACTGACAAATATTGCCAGTGTTGCCTCTAAAACGATGATTTTTTTTTTAAATATATTATAACGTAAGCAGAAATTATTTTTATTTTTAATGATAAACTAGTGTTTATAAGACAAGGATTTAAAATAAAAAGCAAAATAAAAGATTACAAATAATAATAAGCAATAAATACTCGATCAAAATATTTCACCAACAAATGTAGATATAATATATCTCAACGCCATCTAGTGGGAAATCCAGCACTAACAAAGATTTTCCTACAAAAATAAATTTCGTTGCTTATAGGTGGCAAAAAATATAATATGCAGTAATTGTCGATTGAAGTACTTGTAAATATTGAATTATTTGGCAGGTTGGAAATAAGCCGACGTAGCTCAGTGGTCCAGAGCACCTGACCGGACATCAGTAGGTGCGGGTTCAATTCCAATCGGCGGCATTTATTTTTACTCGGGAGATATCTTCAATTTCATGGATATTTCAGGCGAGTAATTATTGCTTATAAATTATTAAAGTAATACATATCCGTACCTACTGGATAATTACTATATCTTTTGATTAAAAACAATGTAGGTATTTTGGTCCGGTATATTTGCGTAAAATTAAAATCAAAACTTAAAGTTTTGAATGAAAAAGCCGAGCAGCCGTTCCTCTCAAGCTACTTATTAAGGACACCCGTCCTACAAATAACCCTATTTCACAGAATTTAAACAATTCATCAAAAAAATTGATTATTGATTTTAGTGAAGGTTTTGTTCAAGTTCTGTTATCATAACATTATTTTTCAGTTATTCCACAAAACTGAATTAATAACAGAACATGAAAATCATCTTTTAAATTTGATGAATTGTTCAAATTCTGTCAAACAACCGGCCCCAAGTGTTAAAATTAAATGTTAAGCTATGAAAAAATTTGTAGGAAACGTTTATTTACATCCAGATAAAAATATTATATTCATTCGAGTTTTTACTTGAAGACATGAAAAATTGCGGATTTAACGTAAAGCTATCCAATTATCATAAAATCCTTATATCATGAAAATTTCAGGTGATTAAATTGAATTAAAATGATATCGTCTGTAAAAAAACGCTTACATTTCAAAAATAAATAAAAATATTTTAATATCATTTTCGAACCATGTTAACATTTATCGCGCTTTTATGCAAAAGCTCACTCTGGCCACAAGAAGTATTTTTATTCGCAAACCCTGAAGACTCTGTAAAAACGACTAGTTTGACGATATGAACGGGACTTGTTGACTTTCATTTTAGATACAAAGGGGGGGAATAGTATCACAACCAAAATAGAAAAACAGCCTTTGTTCTTCTAGTACCATTGGGTTCAGGGTTTTGATATTTCGTTTTCCTCAAAGACAAGGGGCATTTTCATTAAAAAATGTACATGTTTCCTTTCGATGAAAGAATACAATAGTAACAATTTTTAAATGCATTTTTATTTCAAAGTGTATGTGCATAACCAGTCATATCACATGATTAAAGTGGATGTGCGTAACGTGTTATATAATATGATTAAAGTGAATGTGCACGACCCGTTATATCACATGATAAAAGTGGATTTGCACAACCCGTCATATCACATGATTCCCTTTCACACCGGCATTATTGTTTCCACATATATAAAATGGTAAACGGATAAATCATCACAATGACAATTCATCGCATCTTTAAAAAGTTATATAAAGTCATGGAAAGTGATGAAATAAAAACTTTGTTAACTGTGTTAAGTAGGTTAGGTTAGGTTAAAAAAAAATCCACGTTTCTAATGATTTTATATCATTTTTTAAAAGTGTGTTGAATTGTCACTGTGTTTAGTTATCTTGGAAACATATAAAATATGTAATGCTTGATCGCGCTATTATACTTCAGAAAATTATTTGAAATTTTTTGATATTTAATTTTTTTTCATATAATGAATATGTTAATTTGGCTTAACATTGGACGTCAGAGGGTATATTTTAAATAGTAATGTAAAATAAACTTAACACAAAAGTAATACAAATAACTGTTTCATGTCAAAAATGCACATTTACAATGTAGTGATAATCTCTTAGGTACAATTAAATATAATTTTAACTAAAATTCATCCAGAAATACAGAAATAATCTTGGATAATAAATCTTTAAAAATTCGCCATACTAGTTGAAAACATGTCCGTCAGTACCAGTATTAATTTTAATGAACATTGAAATTCATTTACAATATTCTGGCAAATGACTGATACCAGTGAACTGAACTGATGTTATTACTATAGAACACATCTTTATGCCGTAAAATAATTTGTAATTCGATTAGAAAATATTGATATCTCACCTTAACCCTAGAAAGATAACCATATTTTGTAGTACATAAAAGATAACCATACGCTGCAGAGGCGCATAATATATTTATCATTTTTTTAAATTAAATACCTAGGTTATGTATTTCTTTAGCGGAATTATTTTAATGTGTGGTTAATGAACTAATAATAAAAAACTTTTTTACTGAAATTATTTATTTATTTTAAACATTAAACTTAAATTAAAAAAAACCTCTAGAAAAAAACAATAAAATTAACCGTATTCTGTTTACAGGAAAATATTATCACAAATTTATATTTTTTTTATATAAAACTAATTAAATTATTTTAATTTACTTATAAACTATAAAATAATCAGTCAAAACCATAATTATTTTGCTAAAAATTTGGTTTAGAGGCATTCAAAGCAAACATCTTTTTTGTGTTCGCCGCAAACTGTTTTTTTGCATTTGGCGCAAGTCATCATTGACATTCTTTTTTTTTTACTTAAGCAAAAGCTGCAATACCGTCTTTTCTTGGCTGGAGGTTCTTCTTCATTATCACTAGAGCTCTGCACATCTGGATTCGGAAGAATATTGGTGATATTTTCTCGCAAACGCTTGAGCAAAGTAGGAGCTTCGAGTCTTTCCGTCATCCACGGTTCAGATAACTGAGTGCTTAACTTTTTCATATATTCCCTTCTATTTAGAGGCTTTTCATGTTTCGCTAGAACGTTGTGACAGTATATGACATAAGAATTGACGAATGCCATGTTCAGTATGCCATAAAGCATAGCCATTGGCCACCTATTGGTTTTTCTTGAACATGACATTGAGGAACACATTTGATCGAACGTGTCCACCCCGCCTTTAGTCTGATTATAATACATTATAATATCAGGCTTACCGGTTGTGAGGTTGATGACACCTTCTTCATCACACGATGATATCAGGTAAACCATCTTAGAGGGCTTCGGCTTGTACGAGACTAGGGTCAAACATCCATCATAGCAGAACATTGACGTGCCTACGGATCGAGACCGTGTATTTTTCAAGTCTTCGGGGATCTCCCGTTTATTGGATCGTATGGTTCCAACGAGGGTTAGTTTGTACGGCTCGTGAAGAAGGGATTTCGCGAGAGGAACCGAAGTGAACCAATTGTCACACGTAATATTCCGGTTTGTGCCATGCAAGGGCCGAGACAACTCCTTTACATAATATTTACCTTGTGGCAAACCATTAGTGTTTGTGGCTCTTCCAATATACGGCATTGCATTTAGCATGTACTTTGTTCCGCTATCACACATCATAGGGATTTTTATACCGTATTTGCTGGGTTTATTGGGGATGTACATGCGGAATGGGCACCGTCCTCGAAACCCCAATAATTGCTCATCAATTGTGACGTGCTCACCCGGTGTATAATTCAGTTTACACTGAGTTATAAATAATTCCCACAGTTTTCTAATGGGAACAAGTGGATCTTCATGACGTAAGGAGGGCCGTATAGATTTGTCATCAAATCTCAGACATCTAATCAAGAAATCGAAACGATCTCTACTCATCACTGCCACGTAACGTGTTCCTGAAAAACTACTATTGAACAGCTCATCGGTAGACAAGTGATTGTCTTTCATCGCCGCACTCAAGGTCAGTATCCCAAACAAAGCTCGGACTTCTGTCATAGACGTATCTTTGAAAGTGGCTTTGGTCATGTTTTCTCGACGTTTTACAGAGATCTCAATATTCGTCCAACGGACGATCTCACCCACTATTTCTTCGGTAACAAACAAATACTGGGTCATACACATTGCGACACATACGCGTTGGACCTCTGTTTGTGCGAATTATATTTATGGCAGATATCCTACCACGACTTTGTCCTTTTATTGTTGACCAGCAATGTTGGTTTTTACCCCTTAGCACACGGCGATCAGGAACAATTATACGGCGGTCACGTGATGTTTCCAAACTTCCAGGCTCTGAAGATACTGGTGGAGTTATAATGTCTTCATTTTGTGTATCATTCAATTCTTCTGGCACCTCATCATCGATGAACTCATCTTCATAGTCACTCTGCATTTCATCTTCACTCACATGATCTTCTGTTTCACTGCCACTCTCCTGATGTCCATCATGCTCGTTTTCTTCTTCTTCAGTTAAAAATCTCAATATTTGATCATCAGATATAATTTTTCGGCTCGTCATTATGAAGGTTAAAAAAACCATGCTAAAACAAACAATAAAATACCTATAATAAACATGTAATGTAAAAGTATAAACAAATTTATACTTTTACTAAAAGTCACGCAAAAGATAACCATACGCCTTTGGAGCGCATTACCTGGTCATAACTTGAAAAATATGGTACTTACCGCGTAAAAACGACCGTCCCGCGACGCTGTGCACCGACGACTGAGCTAATGAAAAAGGACAGCTAGATGCGCGAGCTCATTAGAAAGAGACATCGTTTTCTTACCGTCGCGGGCGCCTCTGAGGCGTAGGTTATCTTTCTAGGGTTAAATGAAGTAATCAATGACGGCAGAAATTCGATGAATCTCACAATCAGAAGATGTCAAAATATGTATCGTTGTTGTGACAGGAATAAGGATTTCAACCGAGCGGAAAAAATATACGCAACAGAAAACATTACAAGCTATAAGAAAACAAAAACATGGCTTTTCTAAATCGCTACCGTTACAGCAAAAAAAAAAAATCACAAAGTTTGTGTTAATTTCAATTAACACTGAGACTGAAAGGGTTAAAGTGGATGTGCACAACCTGTCATATCACATTATTTAAATGGAAGTGCACAATCCGTCATATCACACGATTAAAATGGATGTGCACAACCCGTCATATCAGATGATTAAAGGGTATGTGCACAACCCGTCATATCACACGATTAAAGAGGATGTGCACAACCCGTCACATCAGATGATTAAAGGGTAGGGTGCACAACCCGTTATATCACATGATTAAATTGGATGTGCACAACCCGTCATAATATCACATGATTAAAGGCTTAGTTTTAATTTTCTAAGGTTGATGATTGGTTAAAGCCGATACGAAATGACAAATTTTCGTCATCTAGATGAATTAAGACTGCAATCATTTTTATCTATTTGCGTATCTATCAACATTCGAAATGTTTCGTTTGATAAAAGCAGATAATATTCCATAGGAGTTTCCCTAGTAGGAAAACTAGTTGTGGTATAATATATGCTTATAGGGCCTGTTTAGATAGTCATTTAATTTATTTTCAGCGGTGTGCAAATGAGTGCTATCAAATGAAACCACAGGACTTTGAAGCAGTTAACTCAAAAGTCTGTCTTCAGAAAATTTCCTTTGTAGTGTCCTGAAACGTCCCGGTCCGGCGCGGCTGCCGCCTTTCCGTCAACTTTTCCTCGTTTAGTCGGTTGAAGTTTCAACAAAAGAGAGAAGCCTTTTTATGTCACATGCAGGACCAGCAGGACACGGCGTAGCCGACCCGCAGCGCGAAAGTACCCCTTGTGGCGCATAAATGTTCAGAAGACACGGAAGCGCAAGGCTCTTTTGCACCAACAATCGGACAGTTTAAATGTAAAGTGGTTCTAAGAATAATGTTTAGTGTTGAAGTATTTATTAAGTGCGGTAAATGATACTGTCGTACATAACCATATGAAAAGCTAGGAGAAATTTGAAAGATAAGTACATAATTCAAAGAAGCCCTTATTTTTCACAGATTCTCCTAATTTGAGATTTATAATTACAAAATGTATGCAGTAATGTACCATCTTATGAGAGAATAAATGAATAAGTAAAGTATAGAAGACTTTTATTTAAAATAACATTGTGTCTTAGAGGGCGTGTTTGACATAAAATGACAAATCTTACACTGTTAACCAAAAATATGAAATTATATATATTTAAATAATAAAAAACTAATAATTAAAAATACCTTAAATACTAAGATCACAAAAAAATCAAGATAAAAATTCGATAGAGATTAAATATAAAAATGATTACCACCTGAACTATAACTATATTCCAATAAAATGAATAGTTTTCGAAACCAGTTATACCAGCAAATGTAAAACGTAAAGCGCTATTTTTATTCGCTCTAGATAGTGAGAATACAATCTAATATTTTCGAATATACACGTGTCTGAAAGGGTGTAGAACTGTAGTACCGCCATCTTTTTAATACGGGAAACGCCATAGGAAATGCACTGACAGTTAAAAATACCTGTTTTGGACTTCGTTGGACCGTTTGTTCTACGGTTTAGAATTTTTCACGCGAGAAGAGGGTTGTGCGACTTATTGAAGCCATTATTTTACATTTTTTCATAATATTTTTGCAATATTTATAAACAATTTTGTTGAAAACACGTTGGTGGTGATTTGAAATATTGGAAGGAAATTGAAGTCTGTTTTCCTATAAAAAAAAAGAAAATGTGTACTCAAGAAAATGTGTACTCACTTCATTCACTATACTCTTTAAGTACTTTTTTATGATTTATCTCTTTACTTGTTTAAAAAATATATCTACACTTTTATTTGACACTGAGCATTACCTATTTACAAAATAATTTTCTGTTAAACCTTTTCCTTATTTACATGTAAAAAAATATTTAAAATTGTTATCTACCAGTCAATCTGTGAGAAATAGTTAGGGTGCAGGCGAATTCTCAAGTTATTACAATAGTTTTACAAAATTATCTTTTAATTACTGTATTTATCTGTGTTTTCTCCTTAAAAAATAGATAATTAAATAAAGGTAAGATATTTCGAATAAATTTACTATTTTAACAGAGCATACTATATTAACAATTAATGGCTTCAGCCGCACCGTGATAATATGTCGTTGTTGTTATGATTATAATTAGAAATTGTGCTGTGTACTAGATAATATATTATAAGTACAAATGTAATACTACGCAGAGTTTAAAATTATTGAAGCTTTTTTTCATGTTAACCGCAAAGTTCAATTCGTTTGTTTTTAAAATACGTAAAATCAATAGTGAATATTATTTTCAGCTGCCTGTCAGGTTCTATATTCTTCGATACAAAGCAAATTAAAGCAGTTCTCTGAAGAATGGAGGTGCCATTATCATCTTCAAATACCCGACAAAAAAATAACGCAGACAAGCACATACTTCAGGTGCTTTTGCTGCCGTTTTGTGTCAAACATTTTGATAAAATTATATTATATTCCATCCTAAAAAGCCAATATTGTTTCTCGGAGCCAGACCAATTATTATAGTTATTACACTAAAAGAGCAACGAAAAAGGTGAATTCCAAAAAAACGTAAATAAAAAATAAAAGAACGACACGAGGAAGAGTTGAACTCTTTTTTCGGAGTAATGTGACTGTGGACTACAGTGATTTTGAGAGAAACATGCAAATGAAAATTAAACTTAGTGAGTTGAATGTGAAAACTATGTATGACAGCATGTATTTTTACAACACACACTTTGACAATGGAGATTCATATTTATATTTAAGTTCTCAAGTTTTCGTTGACCATAATCTGAATGTCAAAGTATTTCTTGGAACAAATTTCTCATAGATAATTGAAGTGGTTATTCCCTACAACTATTAAAATTGTGTTTACTGTTACAATTACAAAATGTGTTGGTAAGATATCATAATATTTATATGGATGATAATATTAGTTACGAAGAAAAAAATCAAAATACTTTAGTCATTTTAAATACATGTAGGATAACGAAAGATTTTTTAAATATTTATGTTGAGGGATCAATAGGATTTATAGACCCTGTTAGGAGTTTTATCAAGCCGAACCCTCTGATATGAAAATATCTGGAGTCGGTGAATTATTTTCCCATTTGATCTCTGGTGAGTTGACGTGTTGTTCTTGTATTGTTTTGTATTTATTTTGCTTATATAATACACTTGCATAATTTTGATTGACTAGATGATCATTTATGGAAAAGTGTGTGGAAGGGTTTAGTTTTTCCTATGGGGAAGATTTAACCCGGACATAAAATCATTTATTAATCCTCAAATATGACTAATATTTTGTAAATACCTGAAAGCCAAATATAATATTGAAAATTATATTTGAAATAATTGACAGACATCTTCAATATCAAGTTTATACTTTGGAATTTTCATGGACAATATTGAAATGCCTTTAAAACTTCTAAAACCTAGCTCTATACACTGCACATTGCAGTGCACCTGAAGGTACTCATGATTTCACTGAACTGCTATTGTAGTTGGTAGTATTCTAAGGGTACATATTTACTACGATGCAAATTTTGGGTGCTAAAAAGTATTTCTAAATATGAAATGAAATCATTAATTACGATTTAATTTTTTGGTACCAGAAAATTAACAGTAGATATATATTAAAATATTGATTTAAGATTCATGTGATAAATTGGATATTGATAATAAGAATTATGTGTGTAAAAAGTTGTATCTGTTTTCACAGTTAAGTAATTTTTTTATTGAAATCTTTAAATTAGGGGCCGTAATGTCGTTTTTACTTCTTAAATAGGTCTCTTTACTTTGAAAATATCGTTCCCACCACATCTACAACATGGCCTTTATTAATAAAGATGTCAAGACCATAAATAAACAATTCTGTCAGGACTGAAGGCATCTACGTCTTCTATACCTGAATCATTTAATACCTAAAAAGCTGTCTTTTGTTTGGATTTGAAATGAGAATATGCTAAGTTCTTACCGAGATGTAATTAATCCATTTAATTTCTTTAGAAAACAAAAGCAGGATTGAACCCCTCGTAGCAAGCTGTATTTGTGTACATACTATTTGAAAAGAACGAAGTTGACTAACTTGAAAGTGCATAATATCGTTTAAGTCTCGTTCGACATAACATTCGACATTTTCGGTTTTACTTGAATTAACTTCAAACGTATGTGTCACCCCGGGAACCATTTATTCGATAAACAACACCTCTGCTACAGGTCATCCAAAGTGGTTCGCTACGTTTGGTGGTTTAGCAAGGCACACCTCATCCGGGTTCATCGGGTGCGGTGTGTTCAGGATGAGCCTACCCACCAGCTGCGTGACGCGACAGGTCAGGCTGGTTTGGGGAGACCCTTTCACCTCTCCTACTGGTTTCTCGACCCATCGACTTGCGCCGCAGCGAGAGGGACCTGTTTCCTGGCCAGAACATAATTTCATTAAAAAGGCCTTTCATACAGCATCCCCAAAGATGACATAGGCCCTGACATAAATTATTTTCCTCAGTTCCTCTTTCATATGTAGGGTTAATGTAAAAATAAAAAAGTTAAACTTTATTCACTTATATTTATATATGAAGTATCTAATGGATATAAATCTTCGTTTTATATAATTAGATTGATTCTTACTAATAAATACATTGTGGAATTCTTTAGATTCACAAAAAAAATCAAAACTAGAAGAGTAAAATTAACATCGTCGCTTAAAGATGCAGTTCAGTATTTATGCAGAGTATGAGGTCTTAATGCTTGAAACAAATCCCCGCTTAACTAAGACGAGGAAAGTTAAAGCTCAGACAAAATTTAGAGCAAAATTTAAATTTCGTTATTCGTAAAAATAATAACCGAAATGAATTTTAAGTGAAACTTGAATTCAGAAAACCCTTCAAGGTCACATTACTACGTTTTCTCTACATTTCTTGGTGAAAAAGCTTCGTTTATAATATTATAATTGTATTTCGATTAGGTGTATGGACAAGTGAAATTCCTACTTCTCGTACTCTTTCCTATTAAAAACAAACATTGAATAGGTAAAGCCAAAGATATTAATAATATCTTTGGGTAAAGCCTTAGAAATAATTTAAGTGAAATATTAGTGATTGATGAAATCATTTAAGTGAATTAAACATAACTATGACAATCTACCGGCGATTCATTAATTTCGTTTAATACGTAACTCCTCTCTGTTATCGTAAAACAGAATACAGTTGAAAGTTTTTTAAACATAAAATAACACCTCGCAACTCTTGCGCTCGATCGTAACTGACACATAATACATTATTTTACTCACACCGTACGCGTAAACTATAGTGAAATTACATACAATGGTGTACGCTGAGGTATAATATTGGATTATTGAGTTTAAGTTAAGTTATCAAAAACCCGGTTTATAAATGTATAAATTTTGTTTTCTTTGATAACTTCCATTTACAGTTTGTAGTATATCTATACTAACTACATGAAAAAATCAATATGACGATTTTGTGTATTACGATAATTTACGTAAGAGTGGTAAATTTTTTTGAATTAAGTGAGTATTTTTTTTAATTAACAGGGTAAAAATAAACCAAATAATACTACATCCCTTATTACTATCTGTGTTCAACATTGGATATTTCAAAGGGGTAGACATTTTTTTAAAGAATACATGAGTCCCTAGACTGTTTTATCCACTAAAAAAAATTTACTCCATCCGTCTATCTTTTTACAATTTTTTCATATAAGCTAATCACAATGTTTCGTGACGCTGAATTATTTTAACGCTTTTCCGCTCCAACCAATAAGGAGGTTAGGATTTAATTTTTACTAGTTAGAATCTGCGCAGTGTTGCTTGAATCTAGCCGCTTGATTCTAGCTTGATTCTTCTAGCCGCCCGCGCCGGCGCCGTAGCGAAAGCGTCATATAATGACAGTTGACCAAAACACCGTACCGATAAACAACCGATGTGTCAATTCAAATTTTAGCCGGAGTTATAATTAGCTCAATCTTATACGAGTGCCTATGAATTCCTCCACCATACGAGCGTTACCAAAAGATCCATATCATCGAACATCACAACCAACTCTTCCGTAAGTCATATTTGTGAATGGTGTAACGAACAGAGCGTTAGTAAACATTATAACCATTATAATCTAACACATGTGTCGATATTCAAAGGCAATCGCACACACTGTGTGACCAAAAAAACTTGAAGCCTTATGGTACCTATCATGATTAAATAAAAAAATCTTATGTGAAATGATTGACATAACTTGTTTTAATTTTAGTTTGTTAAAAGTGTTTTCAAAATTTTATTTCCTTAAATATGTTTTTTACCAGTGTTTTATTATTTGTTTCTACATTTTATTTTTCTAGTTCCTACGTTATAAATTAAAATATGTACGACTACCTTAATGTGGGAATGAGCTAATCTCATGGTACAGAAGTTAGGGTAATTGCAAAAAAATGTAATTTATAAATTTTACTGATTATAAGAAATGAAAAAAACTAAAATTTACTTTGATCTAACAAAAAAATCCGTTTTATTTGTCATATCCAAGGTTCTTAAACACAAACATAATCGATATAATAACTACTGCGATATTTTAAATCGTTATCACAAGTATTGAAATAATCAAACAATATTCTTTAGATTCCTTTGAAATCATTATAAAGAAAAAAAAGATCAGCCATTGAAAAATAAATTTTTAGTCCCTAATGGAGATACGAATTTTTCGTGCGAAATTCACACCGCCAAAATGCGAATTTTCAAGTGGGCCGTTATTTCCTTTCGATTAGCCACAATAATTACATTGACAACGTTTTTACGCCCCTAAATGGCCTACTGATGGGGAGGAAATAGCAGTGTCACGTGGCTAATGATTTGGTTGTGGCATTGAAATCAAATTCACTAGATTTGTATTTTGAGAACAGCAAATTTACAAATGACGTCAACAAAAACTGGCCACACTTTGAGGAAATGTGGCCACAAGTAGCGTTCAAATATAGTAAATACAGTATTTTGTAATTATCAAATCAAAGATCCTTGGGATAGTGATTCTTAACTTAAAATAATAATAACAAGAGATAATTTCTTTTTCATTCGGTACTACCCAGAGCTAGTAGAGGTATTGAAGTAAAGTTGAACAGGATTCTCATGCCTCCATGATTGAGTCTGACGACCAGGTTTCTAGGTTTTTGTCTTCTGTTTCTCTAACCATCCATATTAACAAATAATTATAAGCAATAATTAGTCTCCTAAAATATCAATACAAATTGAAAATATCTCTCGAGTAAAAATAAATTCCGCCAACGGGAATTGAACCCGTGCCTTCTGATGTCCGGTCAGGTGCTCTGAAACTGCTGAACTATGTCAGCTTATTTCCAACCCA
This sequence comes from Hesperophylax consimilis, assembly GCF_061612785.1. Taxonomy (NCBI): domain Eukaryota; kingdom Metazoa; phylum Arthropoda; class Insecta; order Trichoptera; family Limnephilidae; genus Hesperophylax; species Hesperophylax consimilis. The sequence goes on along the minus strand of NC_142838.1, from coordinate 4,602,365 downwards.
CCAAATGATTCAATATGTACGTGTACCTCAATCAACAATTACTGCTTATTATATTTTTTCCACCTGGACTGAATTACCCGGACACCAGAAGGCACGGGTTCAATTCCCGTTGGCGGCATTTATTTTTACTCGAGAGATAGTTTCAATTTGTATTGATATTTCAGGCGACTAATTATTGCTTATAATTATTTGTGATCCTTTATGCCATGCATAAAACCTTATCTTATTAACATTAGTTTTTCAAAAAAACAATGAAATAACTAAATAACTATCTAACCAATCTGACTTGAAACACACTACTTGGTTCTTTCACATTCATGCATCCTCACAAAACACATTATTCTATTATACTGAATCTTAAAACCGTTTCAAGTATTTGGTTCACTTGATTGTACCACATCTTTCTCGTGCGACCCGGGCTCCTTCTACCATTTATGTTCGCTTCATATATTCTCATTACACTATTTTCTTCGTTCGTGCGTTCTGCATGCCCAAACCATCCAAGCGTTCCTTTCTTAATCTTACTTATCATTACGCTTTCATCAACTGTGCATTCTTACTGTCTACTACGAACACTATATTTTATTATTTAATCGGTCATTCTGAACCTTGCGAGGAGGCTTCTGTACTTACAAAGATCATTTATCCAATATAAACAGCACGGTTATTTTTGGAAGCCACACCTTATATTCTATTATTTCGATGGTTGGAACATATTTATTTTTGTACGCCTAAAAAAGGGAGGAAAGCGCGTGTCTTCGCTAACGACAGTTGAAAAACTCCAATACAACTTTTTATGGGGTCGTTTAAGTTGGGCAATGTGTGAGTCAGAAACAGTGTTTATGCTTGAAATTGGTCTTTTATTGAATCGTAAATATCTCTATTTGATTTGTCCAACGAATCTATTTATACAAAAGGCTTTGTAAACGTATTATTTTTCCCTTGAATTGTCCGTGTGATCCTATTGTTTTAGGCCGTGTTTATCATTATCATGGAGACCATTTTATGCATTCAACCGCATAGTGTGCTCAATTCTGATAATAAGGACACGTTTAAGCACATAAATATTTTGTAATATAACATCTGTTATATGCCCGCATCAAGTTAAATTAATATTATTTTAAATAAAACTCGAAGTATTTACGTTATAATAAAATTATCGTTCATGAAAATTTTTATTTATTTATTTATTTATCTTTGGGAAATCGACAGTGTACGGGACGTGTTCGCCGGCACAAGAAAAAACTGTAAAATATAAGCACCGGCACACATTTACCTTTGTCCTTTGTAATGATTCAAATAAAGCACTTGAGGTATTTCATTTGAACCGTTACCGAGTTATTTAAAATACCATAAAAATGCAGGGAATATCGACTCTTGTAATATGTTTGCATAAAATAATTCATCTTGAGATTTTTGTAATTTGCATTTTTAGAAGAACGCCTTTATAAAGACGGTTGGTTTTTATTGCGAGTAAAACTTCTTGTATCCATCCAAGCTTAGTCAGTAACGGCTCCGCGACATCGGGGCCAGTGAGCAGGCTGGCTCAGTGGGCAACAGCAGATCCCCTCTCCGAGGCTGGCTGGCAAGAAGGCTCAGTCGGTAAGGCTCTCCGGGACTGGCTGGCAGGCGGGCTGGTTCAGTCGGCAACGTTTGATCCCCTCGATCCAGGGAATATCGACTCAAGTAATATGTTTGAAAATAATAAACGAATGCGTCTTAAGAAAGGCAATATATTCGAGATGTAATTTGCATTTTTAAAAGAACGCCTTTATGAAGGCGGTTGGTTTTTATTGCGGGTGCAACTTCTTGTATCCCTCCAGGCTCAGTCGGTAACGGCTCTGCAAGGCGCTGGCTGGCGGGCTGGTTCAGTAGGCAATATCAGATCCCCTCTCCGAGGTTGGCTAGCAGGGAGTTTCAGTAAGCAGCGGAAGTGGAGCGGGGGGGGAAACCGGGTTGAAATCAAACACAGCGAGTTAGTTCCCAGGTAGCAAAACGAGTAATGGCAGAGCGGACAGCGGTAGATGTTGCTCGGTCCAAGGCTTGAAGCGGAATGGTCAGGGACCGGTTTTTGCGGCGTATTTATAAGATTCATTACGACCGAGTCTCCGACCCTTGTTTGTCATATCAAATTCCCGTAAAGAGCTTTGCTTTTTTTTGCTATGAAGCTCGCCACGTTGTAGGATTAAATCTGTTTATCTCAGAAATAAGGGAATGTTTTATAATATTAGACCTTATCTACCGCTGTCGTTTTGCCAAAACCACTTCGTCGCAATATTTTTTTATTTTTTATATTTTTTGGTTATGGACATATTCTACAAGATAAGTGGTCAAATCTCTGTAACATTTTCAGAATTTCGCTGAGTACATAATTATCTTACGTGTAACATATTTTATTTATATTCGAGCTTATTAAATTAACATGTAATTATCGTTGTATAAAACTATTTAGTTAACATTGTCTCCTATTATTACAGAAAAGGCTTGCAAATTCTAGTATTTTTTCTAAATCTCTCATTGCCTGTTGACGGAAGAGCGGGTTTTTTCGTTCAGCCAATGAGCGTTTGCTTCGCGAGAGCAAAATGGTTGCTTGCGTTAAGGTGAGACAACTGCTCTCCCATTAAGCATAGTAAAATTTACCGTTAAACGGCAGGGCAGGTTTTTAAACATGAGTTACCTATCTGTAGGGCAGGTTTATCAATATTAGTTTTTATGGAAGGTTTTTCAAAGTTTTCGACAGTGGTAAATATGATGACATTTTCTTGTGTTTGTTATATTTGAAGTAAATGTTATATTGATGATGCTGATGACGTTCGATACAGTCAGTTTACATTAAATCAGTTTGTACATAAGTAGTATATAGTGTATCGTAACAGATCTCTAAATCACATTAAAAAACCCCGCGAAATAATATTCGACGCAGAACTAGGCGGCCCATTCCTGCGCACTGCGCCACGAACCCCAACGCTTTTAGCGCGCGTCGGCCATCTTGAATTTCGACTCTAGACTCGGCCTCGACACTACGCTGTCCGCGCACGTACAGCATCGCCCAGCCTAACACGCGAACGATGGCACGTGTGGATGAGCACCACCTTGTTTCTCACTCTACAATGTCCTGGAAGTAACTCCTCGCTGGCCCTAGCAACCCGTGCATTCATGGAACATCTCATGTAAGCGTACACCAAACCTTTGCTCATTATGTGCCTATTTAAAAGCCTGTCTCAGACGTCTGCCAGACGAAACCAAAATGAGAGATAGATTGGTTAAATTCAATCAGTCAGGATTTATTTTGGATGTATGTTTTGTGACCCTTTTGTGTTATACTATGTATGTGCTTGTTTACTGTAAATGAATCATGAATCTTTTCAGTGTAGTGTTTCATTTGACGAGAGAGTGGAGTTGAATTTTTGAATCTGTTCCCCGTGTAAAGGCATGATTGCCGACCCCAACTGAGCTAATCTATGTGTATCTTGATTCTACCACTGAAACTGACTGCCGGCAACTCAACATTGGCCCCCTACGTGGCTCTCAAAACCCAACAAAAGCCAAAATAAAACCTATTATGGATTTTCTTCTTGTGACTTTACCTCTACTGAGACAGCATAATATGGAATAAATAAATTTAATTTGTAAGAAAGGAATATGAATTAAAAAATTTAAACAAAACAAAAGATTATGTTTGATAATTAAAGCTGGTAAAATATCACCCCAGAGAAGGAGAGAATTTTAAGTTCAATAATTAACACTGTTAAAATAACACCCCATACAACGAGATAATTTTAAGTTAAAGAATTAACACTGGTAAAATAACACCCCAGATAATGAGCGAATTTTAGTTAAATATTTAACGCAGGTAAAATAATACCCAAGACAACGAGAGAATGCCTTGTAATAAATATTAATTAACGATAAGAATTTTACGAACATATTGAAATTACACACATTTCAAACATTTCGGCCTCGCAGTAGTTAATATTATGAAACTTGTCATGCGTACATATTGTGTTCCATAAACTTTGTAAACTTATGCTCTTGACTTCAATAATAATTCATGATCCATATAATCAGCGTGAATCTAATTTCATGCGAAGAACTTTCAAACTACTCCGAGAATAATAATCCGTCTAAGTTAATTTATCGCGTTGGGCATCACAGGAAATTTATCTACTGTGGACTGGGGTGGAGCAGAATTCCTACCATTTGGGTATTTATTACATCAAGCACCAAACGGATATCCTCAGAATCGTAATTTCACACACCGGAAACGGTGTAATCAAACTTCAGACGTCACAGTGCACGTGACAATAAAACCACACCCACCCGCTTCCGAACGAATATCCGGCAACTCCTATTGACATGTTATGAAACACACTAACCCTTTGTTTGTATTTGAGCACTGCTTTCCGGAGAGGAAAATACTGAGATATTTTAAAATCATCCTACTGAGTCACGGTTTTTATTTTATACTTACTCCACACATGAGGTTGTGAGAAAAAATAATCCCCCATGGCCTATGTCATAAAGGATGCTGTGTGGAGGGTCTTTTTTATGGAAAGAAAGGAGAGGAAGTTCTGGGTAGGAAAAAGGCATGAGAATTAGGTATGAATCTGGAGATCGAAGTGTCCAGGAGAGATGGACGTATAAATCTATCCGTCCCACTACGGTGCCAGGCATGGGTCGACAGAGTCCGGCTGGAGGGGTCAAAGAGTCTTCTTCAACCAGTCTCTCCCTTTTTGATTTAAAAAAAAAAAAATCATATCTTTTTCCGCATTACACTACAAAATGCATAAAAAAGGATTGCAAAAACAATATATCTCCCAGAATCCCATTTTGTAATACAAATGGAAAGTATCCATTTAAAAGATATATGCAAATGTCTAACAATGTTTTTATTATAAGATAATTTCTTCTGTTTTTTAAAACACGATTCGATTAATACTTAAACAACCACCGTATTTAAATTATAATTAATTTAAATCACTTAAAGCTTAATTTTATTTTTCCACGAACAAGAATTTCCTAGAAATGAAATGTAAAAACCAGTGAAATGAAAAATTGTTAAAATTTAATGAAACTCCAAATCGTGCTGGGATTATTTGAATAATAAATCCTAAATCCAATGTTAACAATGATCTCCGCTGTTCGAGTCCCAAACATTACGAAATTGAATAATACACATAAAAAGCCACCCTTTCCGTATTTACTTTAAACGACATCCCTTTTTGTACTCCTTAAATGCCCCATTACCTGCTATTTTCCCGATACACTGAGTACCTCGCAACATTGTAAATATTTATATCCGTCTAAAGAGAGGTAACCAGAGATGTTTTTACTATAGAGCGGATATGTTAAAATAAAACGACTGTCTAAACTAGATACAAAAAAGTTTTCTCTCATGAGGAATCTATAAGTAAGAATGAGATGAAAACAGTTTTGAATTAGACCCCCAATTTCAAACATCGTGGCCATATGAAAAAACCTCACAGGATGAACCTGGGCTTCCCTGCTAAATCACCAAACGGGGCAGTGGTATCCAAAACCGCCTTCCAAATTGCAAATACTTAGTGCTTGATGAAATTTCGCACACTCGATGTTAAAAAGAAGAGGAAAATTACTGTCCACATCTGATTTTAATAAAACTCTGCGTAAAGCCCCAGCAACCACCGCTAGCAATATTTTTAATATTTGTAATATTTTTTAATCTAATAAGTTCTTACATATGACACAATTCACTTAATTATTCACTGGTTACATCTTCTGATTATGAGATTTAATCCGCCATTTAGCAAACATTACATATAATATCCGAACAACATTCTACCAATTGCTGTTATAGATCAAATCCCAAAAATAAAAATCTTACATTCTGTAAAGAAACCAACAAAAACCATGGGAAAATGTAATTTGGATCATTTTTGTATAGGACTTTCAGGTCAACATACGGACTTTTTATTTTATGATGTAGGTATAAAGAATAATATAAAGTATAGTATAAATTCAATTTTTTTCACAGTCCTCCTCACTAGGGTTTCCTGTTCTGAGGCGGCCTGTAGTTTCTAAACTTTTGTATTTAGTTTCAAGTTGGCTTTATACCGCCGTCTCAATAATGTGTGTAAGTTGAATATATTCCATTTTTTGTTTGATTTGGTAGAGCATTGAATAATTTTGAATCATAGAATTTAATATTTTACTGTAGAAAAGATGTATTCAAACTGGGAGTAACTATTATATTTTGGCTTATTGCTGTGGTTGAGTATTTTTGCTAGGCAGTGGAGTATTCAGATACATATTTTTTTTATTTTTTTTTTTTATTTAGAAAAAAAAGTTAATATTCACAAGAGATAAAAATATATTAAATTTCATATCAGACATCACTTTTTTGTTTAACCAATTTGTAGAAAAATATTCTCGGGTCAAACTGGGGAGCTAGTCTATGTGCTTATATATATGTATATATATATAGATAATAATATGTATAGTTACAAAAATGGAAAAAGAATATTTTCAAAAATACTGTAAAATACTACAAAATATTGTACAATAAGAAAATTATAAATAATTATAGAAACAGAATATCAACAAAAATCAACGAAAAATCATATAAGAAACAAAAATATAAGCAACAGAATGTATCTAAAAATCATCGATAAAAGTAAGTCAATCTTCTCTGTAAAAATACAACGAAAGTTTTTTTTTAAATTAAAAATAATTTTTCTCACTTTTTATTTATCCGGTAAATCGTTAAATAACTTTGGGCCTATATATTCATGATGGTGTTGTGCAGCTGTCGTGTTGCATCTAGGTACATACATGTTCCCAGTTGTTCTAGGTCTTATACTTCGCGTTGAGCACCTTTCAGAATCTTTGAAAACTTTTAGAATAACATTTCTTTGAAATAGTTTTGAAATCGGTAGGACATTAAATTTTTCAAAAAGTTCATTGGTTGGAAAAAATCTTCGTTTTTTAATAATAACTTTGATTATCATTTTTTGTGTTGTTACTATCGAATACAGATTATTCTTATAGATACCTCCCCATGCGATTATTCCGTACTGCAACACTGACTGTACAAGAGCAAAGTAAACCATTTTAATATTTGAAAGATTTAGGATATTTCTTAATTGTATAAAAATGTAAGTAAGTTTTCTAATTCTTTTTACACAGTTTTCGATATGTTTCTTTAATTTCATGTTACTTTCTAAAGTGATCCCTAGATATTTAATAAAATATATGTTTGAATAAAGTTTTTGTACATTGTAGACTTGGAAGTTTTCAAATATTTCTTCTGTCGGAGTTCTAACTGGAACTTTTAGAATTGTCTTTAGTACTCCTTCTTGGGTTGTGTTTTTTTGTAATTAGGTCAATGTGTTAGTTCCATCGGAGATTTTCATCGATTTCAATTCCAAGATATATAATGCTTTTGAAATGTGCTATAGTGGGACTGAGGCATGATAGATTCCTTGGAATGTATGTAATTTGAGAATAAGGTGATCTGACAGCTGTTCTCTGGCTGTTATAGAAAATCTCAGATATTTTGTTTTGTTGATATTAAATGTAAAGAAATTTCTCTAAAGCCAGTTTTGCAAAAGACCAAGTCCATGTTTCGCTTCTTTATAGGTTCCAATATCTTTCTATAAATGAAATTACTGTATCGTCAGCAAAACTTACTTCCAGTTTTAAATATTTCCATGATGAGTTTTGAAATATATCTTAACATCTCTTAAAAAAATAAAACAAACGTCACAGTGTTCATCCTGTAGGTACTTTCCAAATGAAAAAAATAAAACAAACGTCATATTGTTCATCCTATAGGTAATTTTCAAATTAAAAAAAAGTATAGAATCTTGGAAGAAGCTGGCTAGCAAACTTAGCAAACTTAGGAAACTACGATACGTTTGACGAAACCCGTAAAGAGCCCTTGGAAGGTCAGTAAGGTTCTGTATTCCGGTTCGACCCCTACAATCATAAACGACCCCTATCTGGTTATTATTATTCTTCTTCCATGTCGTTGCCCCCTGACGCAGGGTTGCGGCCATCATTCCTTCACTAATGATTTTAGTCATCTCGCAAATGACCGAATGTGTTTTATCTCGCGCTGATTCAAACATCAGAATCATTATCACATTTACTTTTATTATCTATTTTGATAGAACCTTCATCTATACAAAGTTATGCTATACATATCTCAATAAAGGTATATACAATACTATCATTTACATTAGTGCCAATGATCAGACCGGCTTTAGTATTGAGGCTCTATAAAATAGATAAAAATAGAGTAAATCTGGCATCCAAGACATTGGGCGTCTTGTATAGAGCTAGTAGATTCTTCAATAGTAACCAACTGCTAACCCTATACAAATCTCAATTACGCCCATCAAATAAATTTGTGAGCCACCTCTGGGAAGGAGCCCCACAATATTTGATAAAATTACTTGACTCTGTGCAATGGAGGGCGGTGCATTTGATTGAAAATCCATTGTTTGCCATCTATAATGCACACACGCAATGTGGGCATGCTGAGTCTGTTCTAGAGGAATTTTAAAGGAGCCTGTTTTACCTGCGGCCTTACTAATTAGCTTTTTTGGACTTTTCCGCAACTGTTGGGCAGCCATTTACGATACATCAATGGTTGGTTGTCAGTTGTTTGAAGTTTAGAACATGTTTTATTAATAAGGATATGTTACTCCCTAATATTTTTTTACAGTTTTCCAAATTGCTGTTAGAATTCAACTATGTATCAATTGTTTAAAGAATTTTATTGAGTATTATCATTCAACTATCCTATGTTATATCTTTGCGCTGTAATTAATTGTATGAGTGTAATGTGATGTGTAATTAGTGTATCTATGAGATGTGTATGCTCTTTTTGTCATATCTATTTACCTATATATCTTATAACTTCGAGGATGGTCCGATGCTCCGTAGGGAACCCGCTTAAAAGTTAAAGTTTACGGAATTCATTACTCCGTTTGTGTGAAAGCACAATGAAACTTTGTACAGTGAGCAATTATAATATTATTATTTTATCCCTATTTTCCATATTGTCATTTTTTGTTTTATTTATGCTTCCCTATTTTACTAAAATAAAGTCGCTATATGCGTCTTTCTGTTTGTCAGTTGGTTCTTCTAAGCTTTGCAATGGATGTGGATACGGTTTTAGCTATATTTAGAAAATTTCTTCCCAAAGGTTTATATTATGCATACTATACCTATAGAAAGTAGAGAAAAGTCGAGCAACGCTGAGTACACGTCAGTTAGTTAGGATTACAATTATTTTTGTAACATTAGACCGCTGAAAAACTACTCTGGCAGGTTTGAGAAATTTTATATTGAAGAATAAACAAACAATAAAAAACATATTAAAGTTCGTGGTTAAAAAACAAAGTGTTTTATTTGATTTAATATATATTAAAGTTCATTTGAATACAAACCAAAAAATGTAAAAGAAAATAATAATTAAGAGTAATTGTGAAAATAACGAGTTAGAATGATACGTTTTTGGAAACATAGAAATATAAATGAAAATGCATAGGGTTAGACTTGGGTGATTTGACTAGTTAGTGCATTATCTTTTTTGACTAATCCTTATTAAATGGCAATTTTACAATGAAAAACTTTGTCTTGATTTGTCTTAGTTTTTTGTATAATTTTGGCATGTTATCCGAGCAACATGAGTTCTTGAAGGTGACCGGTTGTGTTGCCAATAATGAATAATATCTGAACAACTTAATTGCGACAAGGATTAAATGAGTCGACTTGCAAAACATGCTCTGGAATTTCTCTGAAATTTGTGGATGTCACGAAAACTGTTGAAAAACTGAAACACTTTGAATATACCTTCTATGCTAAATATTGACATAGTTTTTTTTTTTATATTTAGTGAAAAATATATCTAATTTATTTAATCTTCAATCTAATAATTTCATTTAAACACTTTTTGTGTATAAATCAGAACCAGTCAAAATTTCCTGAGCGGGTTTTGCAAGTCAACGATTTAAATCACAATATGGCTACAGTGAAAATCTCGCAGCGCTCTTGCCAGCAAGTACCTTCGTATGACTCTTACACTCTATGGAACTTAGCTTTGACAGACCTAACATTTCCAAATCAAACTACTAACAAACTAAGATTTTAATGTTGTTGTGTTAATTTTCTAACTTTTATTAAAAAAAAAAAAATTTAACTTAGAAAACGTTATTTTACTTAAATGTTCAGTTTTACACAGGAAAATTTATTTTATTCAAATTCTAAAATAAAATATAAAGTAGGTAACATCATTTCTTATTTATTTCAGGTACTGTACGGTATTCTTAATGACGGTACTATTTACCAAGAATTTGTTTGTACGAGTAAAATTACTAAAAAGTGAACATGATACTTGGAACATTATGTATTCATGAAAAATGTCGCTACTGAGACAAATGAAATAATACTATGAAAATGTTTTTTCCATGGTTGTACTTTTACATAAATAAAAATGTGTGGGTTGTTTTAAGGTTTGACATTTAGACCTGTTAATATTTGTAAAGCCAGAATGAATGCCTAAAATACCCGCAAATAATGTTAATATTCGGGGATTTTTTAAAATACCTTTATCAGTTTCCCGTATTAGTTAATGTTTTTTTCTGATTTCTATTCATTTTTAAATAATTAAGTATCGGCTTAGTGTTATTTTTTTGGGTATTTGATTGTAAAATTCGTCAAAAAACTGCCATCCACAGAAAACAAGAATGAAAAAAATCATGACGAGGTGACGGTACATTCATTTTACCAGTCGTACGGATCGAATTTGATCTAGACAATGACAACCAAATTTTTTCGAGTTTTCCTATCGATTTATTGCGCAGTATGTCAATTTTTTGAGTTTCATAGCTTCGTTGAAGTATTTGAATATAGTTTCGTGTTAGCATTTTACGGTATACAAATTTAATGTCACTCGAGGAAAGCTTGAGTGGAAGAAATGTCATAACTTTATTTTCTACTTAATGTTTTTACTAATTCTACTTCGAAAATCTGTTTTCATATGGTATCTTTATAAATAAACAATTTAAATATTCGTTTGTTCAAAATCTTAAAAGTTCTTTACCGATCGCTTTGAAATTTTGAAACAACGTTGCATTCCTATACTATATTTATACTTTATACGTTTCTATACTATATTTTGACGGTCGGCATAGTCCAGTGGTAACGCATTGGACTGCCATTCCGAAGGTCGCGGGTTCGAACCCGGCGTGCGCATATAATTTTTATTTGATTAATTTGTGTTATTTCACAATTAATTAATTAAAATAATATATAGTATATTTGCGGCACGTTCCAGAGTGGAAGATACTACCAGTATCGTCCTGGTGTAAGACCACCATTCAGAATTGAAACGTTGCTCCAAATGGCTTTAGCCGTGTTTAGTGACTAGATCTGAATAGCCAGGTACTTCCCCACCTTCCTCTTTCCCTTCCCCACTTACCTTCAGCCTCACAACATCCCCCAATTGGGGATGCCATAGTCTCACTGGCTCCAGACGGGAGCAGTTGGGACTCTTGTGAGGTATTCACTGTAAAAAAAAAAAAAAAATATATATATATATATATATATATATATATATATATATATATATATATATATATATATATATATATATATATATATTATATTCAATTATTGAAGACAATATAAGCGATTTCTAAACGAAAATCTGAAACAGAAAAATTAGAAAAGGATACGGTTACATGTAGGATTCGAACCCACGACCCTTGCCTTGCCGGGGCACCGATCTACCACTGAGCTAATGGGACACTATCCCCTTCGGTCACATTAAACTGTATCATACTTCAAATAAGAACTACCAACATTGTCTTCATTTTTTCACGGCACATTTTTTTTATTCGCAACAATCTTTATATATGATCGAAAGATTCAACCCGAACTAAATGCAATCTAGACAGCGTCTTTTTTAAATAAACATATCTTATTTTCAATTTTTTTTAATGTGCAATATTTATTGACTTTTCTGCAAGTCTAGGATGAATATTTATTTTTTGGAATAACTTTATTGTGGAAAACCTCAAATTGTAATTTGTAATTATTGAAGATAGCGATTTCTAAACGATAATCTGAAACAGAAAAGGATACGGTCACATCTAGGACTCAAACCCAGGACCCTTGCCTTGCCAGGGCACCGTTCTACCCTTGAGATAGTGGGACCTTATCCCATTCAGTCACATTTAACTGTATCCTGGGTCCGAATTCGAGGTCCTGGGTTCGTGTCCTAGATATGACCGTCTCCTTTTCTAATTTTTCTGTTTCAGATTTTTATTTAGAAATCGCTAATATTGTCTTCAATAATTACATATTACAATTTGAGGTTTAGTCAATAAATTTATTCCAAAAAATAAATATATTTTATTTACTGAAAAGTGATTTGATAAACGAGTCCTAGAAGGAGAATGATTACGCGAGTAATAAAGTTTACAGAATTTGAAGAGGTCTTTATTTTAAAAGTAAGGTCTTCATTGTGACAACTACATGTATGGCTTTAAATATAATTGTTTCTTAGTTATCCATTTCCGGGTCTATCTCACTACTTGCCTGCATGGGGAGGTTTGTTGCTCTGTAGGAAACCTGGTTGCACAGCGCTGATGTAAACTGTGCGCCCTAAACGTTTACATTTACAGAATTCAATACTTCGTTTGTGTTAGAGAACTATGAAACAATACATCCAAATACAGCCAAATGGTGATGTTAAATAAAAATATCTGTTTACTTACTTCATATTTTTCGTATTTTAATAATTTATTATAAAAATAATTTGGTATTTTGTATTACACAGTTTATGTTAAAAAATCACCTAAATGGTACTTTATTTATTATTTTTCTCGTGTCCTATGTCATCTTTGGGGATGCTGTGTAGAGGAGTTTTTGGAGAAAAAAGGAAGAGGAAGTTGAGGAAATTCACCTGTGGCAGGTAAAACATGTTTTTTTAAAGAGCGCCATCTGTTGGACGTAAAAGCAACACGCGCCATTATTGTATCGGCACAGACAGACCGAGCTATAGCAACGCGTTGTGGGATACAGCTAATACAGTTATAAAAAATAATAAATAATATAAAAATCACGTGTCACTGTTCGTACAAGCTATCTCCAAAACCGCCCAAACGGTTTCAATGATATTTTGTGAATATGTATGGTCGGTTCCGGTTTGAAATATAGGTCAATATCTAAAAAAAAACTTTTTTTTTGACGTAATTTTTTTTTAAAATTTCTAATCCGAAAATACATACAACCAAAATGTTTAACTTCCCTACATAGAAGGCGGTCTGTGGTAGAACAACGTCTGCCCGTAGACCCGGGCAGTATATAATATCCACTTGGACAACTTGAAATAATTTGTCCTGTAAATATTTGTTTTTATTTTACACAACTGTTTTAAAATAGTTGTGTTTCATTTTGTGTCCCGATCTTCAGCTCAGGCATGGTCAAATACTACTAGGTAGTAAAATTATATTTTACCAAGCTGCCTAAGTCCTCCACCACAATACGAGCAATATTTTCGGCTTAATTACCACCAAATTAGCAGATTTTCAAATATTGTCAGGTTATTTGTAACCCAGGAATGTTTGTCTTTCTTAAAAAAAAAGGAAATATAATTCAATATTTCATTAATTAATTTAATACCTATTTGTACACGTTTCATTCAATCTCGTTTTGCTCAAAACTTCAATAACTAGAACCACTGTTATTTTATTAATTATGTTTTAGTAAATCGAGAAAATCAAAAAAAATTTCAAAGCACTCCATGACCCTAAAAGTGAAATAGGTAGGCAAATCACTAAACGTTGTATTCATGTCAAACAAATGAGGGGCGTTCCTATCAGAATTGCACTGCCATGAAACTAAACGCAGTGCACGAATTCGAGTAGTGTTTATAAATGAGGCCCGGGTTTATTGGGTCCGGTCAGACCGGCCCTAATTAAAGTGGATATTTCGGAGTGCCGCCGTAATAGTCCGGCACTTGCTCGTGCCATTGGTGATTTATGAGGAAGCGCCTCGCTTATCAGAGAGCGATCCGTTCATCGTTCCGTTCAGCATTCCGTTCACCGTTCCGTTCAACATTCCGTTCAACGTTCCGTTCAACGCTTCCTTCAGCCCAGCTCTCCGTTCAGCGCCCGCCTGTTTTATGAACTGCACTCGTAAGGATTTCAAGAGGAGATAAAAAGTCAAATAGGGGAATAAAATTACTTGCGAGGATGGGGATTTCAACGAATGCTGAAAATCTAACCACTTGTAAACCCAGTTCTCCTGCGGACGTGATACTGGTAAAAATACCCAGTTTTTATCGTTCTTCGTGTATCGTTTGTAGTAGGTACATTTACCTAGAATGAAGAATATTTAAAATTATATTTTTGATTCCGTACAACGCGCAAGAGTCCAAACTTCTCGCAGCCAGAGGTAATGAAAAGGGAGACGTAGGGAAAAGGAACGAAGTACTATTGAGATATGGACAATAAACGGAATTTAGTCCAATTTTCAATAGCGGTTATAATGGGATTTTTTTAAACTTTGAAACGATGTCAAAATAAACAACAAATTTCATTTCAAAATCTAAAATCTATTTCAGGACATTGACATTGGACAGGGCACTCAGTAAAACCGTCAATATAGCTGATACCTAAATCCTTATCAGGATACACAGTCAAACCGATAACACCTAAGCCCATGTTCAAAATACAAGATCTATTTCAGGAGATGGACATTTTGGGCAGGACACACAGTTAAACCGACAACATAGCTGAAACCTAAACCCATGTCAAAAAAATACAAGATCTATTTCAGGACATTGACATTTTGGGCAGGATACACAGTTAAACCGACCACATAGCTGACACCTAAACCCTTGACACTAAATTAGAATTTCGACACTGTGGCCTAACAATTTCTTTATCTTTGAGGTTCCCAAAAATATACCTATGAAAAAACCCTTTAATGTGTGCAGGAACGGGCGGTCCGTTTGATAGATTCCTCTATCTTAACAAGATTATTGCAATCTTTAGAGCTCAGGCGTCAAGTAATGGTAGATGCTCTGAGGAACTAGCTCCACCAACCGCTTAGGCACCAGTGCATACTCGGGAAACAGACGCTTAACATTATTTACACGGTTGACATTTATCACGTGAGAATGGGTCGATTTTACGACTCGTTCTTCAAAAACTTAGCAAAAAAACTTACCTCACTCGTTCTTCAGTTTAAGAGCCTGTGGAACATTGCCGGTCTATGGGTCTCACGTGCCTCTTCAAGGACAATGTTCACTGATTATTTACCTAAGGGCCTTCTTTGTGGAGTTAATATTAAAATATTTATTTATTTAAAATAAATGTATATTACGTTAGAAAAATTCGAATTACTTACTTATCCATTAACGGCACAATAAATATATTTTCATTAGTTCCATGCCCATTTATCTATGAAAGTAATATATAACAATGTACATTAAAAAACCTTTGTATAATCTACAAGATGCATCGCAATGTACCGCTTAGCTAAGCAATTTCAATACACGTATTGGTGGCTACATTGGAAAAAGACCTTATTCAATGTTCGATTTAACCTATACAACTGTACATGGTACACCAGACATTTGTCTTATAAAAATAGTTCAGAAGATCGAAAACCTCGGTTATAGAATATTGCAAATGAAATTACCTTCGTAAAAGGTGTTCCTACTTCAATAATGCAGGCATCATTTCCAGATACAAAAAGTTCAGCTGAATAGAATAGTGCGTTAGGACGAATTTAGTATCTACTAATTTTCTAATCCAATGCTGTTATCCGCATATGCCGAACAGATCACCAGATTAGCGGTATAATCAGAGGTTCAACCGTACCTGCCGGTAATAAATTTAGGTTCAATTTACGGGTTAACCAGTTTACCGATGCCAGTGAAACATTTCCACGTGGCGATAGTAAACCCTCGCCCTCGCTTCTAAATGTTTAAGCGATGAATTTTCACGAAATCTATATGGACCAAACTTTCGCCATAAATAATGCGGACTAAGATCTTTTAATCTTCGCAATCGTTCATCATCCGTTGACACTTCTGCTATATAAGTGCCTACTGCTCAACTACTGGCCCATTTTCTCCTTGGTCTAACAGCTTCCCCCTCGCCAGGAGTGTTTATTGTTTCAGGAAACTGAAAATGATTTCAGCAATTTCAGTTTTATTTAAGAGAGATGGGTAGATGTAAGTCTTAAAATTCAAGTTGAATTTCATTTAAGACACCTGTTTTAGTCATTTTCTGTATATATCTGTAAAAATCTTTTGCAAAAAATATGCTTAATCACACTTAGGAAGAAACAATGGTAAATGTCAAAAAAATTTGAAAGCGCCAGCTTCAACAGGATTTTTTTTACATTGCAAAGAATGGGAAGCATTTATTTATATATATATATATATATATATATATATTTATCCCCTCTCGTACTATGTTGATCTCGCGCGACGGTACGCCAGGTATATGTTGATCCGTTTGAATTTGTTGATCCACCCCGGATATGTTGATCCACTACCCAAGCTGGCATACATATGTAAATCCCTACAGATCAACTTGTGTCATCGAGATTTTGCTGTAAGCCACGCCCATTTTTCGGTCGCATATACATTTTACACGATTTATTTTGTTGATCTATATATTTCTGACAAACTTGACCGCTTGCATGTGTTGTAACTTGTAACCGCCAATTTCGCGCGCGTTGTGGTACTTTTTAGATTCCGTTAGAACATCCATATTCTATGAAAATGACTCTGTACTTAAAGAGGATAGACTGCCTCACGCGTATTTATATTGAAATGGAACTTTCAAAAACGTCAAATCCATGCTTAAAAAATCTTTTGAACTTGATTAAACAAAAATGTAACTTTAATGCATCATTTACTACGTTTCGTGACTTAGCAGGGGTGCCGGGTTCATGGGGTGAGATTTGTCTAAGTCATTTTATAAGAGAAATTTTGAACATTGATTGAATAAAATTTTATTTTAATGTATCTTTTACCATCTCTCCCGACGTAAGTTTCTTGTAATGATTAAGTTGAAACAAAGCGTAATATCCATAATATGTGCCTATTAAAATTGCGGTGATTAGATTGGTGAGAATTTAATTTTTCAAATCTTAAATTGAAATTGCTGAAAAATTTATTCCAATTTGTTTTTTACTAAACATGGCTAAAGTCATTTCAAGCACCGATTCCAACCAACGATGTTTTAGTATATGTTCATCAATCAACAGGAGCCATAATGTCTGTACATCAGAGCCCTCGAGATTTATTACAATTATGTGTACCGCCGCCCCGGGAGCCATTTATTAGATAACCAATACACCTACCATTAGTCACCGCCAACGATTTAGCGAGATAGTTGTTTATTTTTTGTATTTTTTTACATCGTCTCCACACAGGAGGCCCTAAGGAAAATCGTAACCCTCAGGGCCTATTTCATCTTTGTGAATGCTGTGTTGGGGGTATTTTGAAAGAAAGGAAGGTCAGTGAGTTCTGGGAAGGAAATAGGTATGGATGGGCGGGTAGTATTCTGGGGGTCAGTGTGTTCGAGTGATAAACATAAGATTCCAACTCTCCTACTGCGTTGCAAGGCGATGCGTTGAAAGAGGATTAATCGATCCGGCCCACCACGCATTTGGTAGGCAAGCGCATCCGCCGCCAAGAACCGAACAAACCTCACCCCATAAACCCGGGCACTCCTGCTAAGTCACCAAACATATCAAACTACTTGAGGTGGCTCTCGACTAGCAATCCGAAGGTCGCGGGTTCAAATAAATTTTATTAAAATTAATTTGCACTATTTTACAATTAGTGTTTGGCTATATCTGAATAGCCAGGTACTCTCCCACCTTCCTCCTCGTCATCTCCTATGAGGTCTCCTTTGAGGATGCCATAGTCTCACTGGCTCCAGACGGAAGTTTTTGTAAGTCTCCATATTCAAATTCGGCGGTATGATTTTTTTATGTGACACCTCTCACTAGAGCGCCCCTGTCTTTACACGTTAAATACATAGAAACTATGTCGCCAACCGGTTGGGCAGCGTTATGAGGCGGGTTAAGGTAGGGGCTGTAGGAATGAATTTATTAATGCTGGTCTTAAAGAGGCGCGAATTATATGGACGAGGAAAAACAGATGCTGATAGCTCGTTCCACATGCGAGCCGACTTACGGTAAAACGAGTCGGAGAAACGACCCGTTCATACATAGATAACATCAACTTTACTGTGAACCTGTGTTCCGCTCGTGTCCGTCGAGTATCACGCACGTGCACGGTGCACCGGGGATCAATGCTGCTAGCTTCTTTTAACAGGCTCTTATAAAATACCTGTAGAATAGGCACAGCATACGCACATTTCGTCATACATGATTTTACTGCAGATATGCCTCAGGGATTTCATTTCTACAGTATTCTGTCTACTTTCAGCCTTCTTCTGCCAATTCCATGCCTCATTTCCATATATTAGGGTAGGTACCAGCACTACATTGTGGACTGCTAGCTTCGCTTCTTTGGACAGTTTTTAGTTAGCTCCAACCGCGTCCAATCATCCATTAATTACCCATTATAACCAAGAACCCGGCCTCCCATACTAAGTCACGAAGCGTAATCAGGAGAGATGGTAAAAGATACAGGTTCAAAATTTCCTACATAACATTATTCCTTTTGCCGCCATTTTGGATTTTTATGGTCGAAAGGTATCCCTCAACCAGTTTCTTTCGATCCGGCCCGCCACGCAGTAGATGGGCAAACGCATCCGCCGCCAGGACTTAGACAAACCTCACCCTATGAACCCGTGTACCCCTGCTAAGTTATGATTTTTTTATGGATTTATACATAGGTACATTTCTTATAAAAAATTCAAGAAACACACGTCATTTTGATTTGAAACGGTACCATCTCACAGTCATTTCATGCGATATTCGACTCTAGAGACTAATACTTTGAGTTCAATATCACAAAAGATTACGGAATCACATAAAACCTTGTGATGAACAGTCCACCGATTGCCCCCTTGATTGGTTCATTTAGTAAAACCATATATAGGGACACAGATCAACTTTGTCTAATAACTTCTTACCTGGATCAACATTCAACATACTACGGGAATAGATCAATATATATGAGATCAACAAAATGTTTTGAACTTGATTAAACAAAAATGTAACTTTAATGCATCATTTACTACGTTTCGTGACTTAGCAGGGGTGCCCGGGTTCATGGGGTGAGATTTGTCTAAGTCATTTTATAAGAGAAATTTTGAACATTGATTGAATAAAATTTTATTTTAATGTATCTTTTACCATTTCTCCCGACGTAAGTTTCTTGTAATGATTAAGTTGAAACAAAGCGAAGTAATGATTAAGTTGAAACAAAGAAACGGCCTAGATGAAAGCGACACTCAGAACCGAAGAAGCTATAACCTGAGAACGAGAAGAGCCGACCCCAACAGCCTACCTAGGCAATGAGTTGGGATAGTGCTAGGAAGAAGAAGAAGAAGAAAGCGTAATATCCATAATATGTGACTATTAAAATTGCGGCGATTAGATTGGTGAGAATTAAATTTTTCAAATTTTAAATTATGATTGCTAAAAAATTTATTCTAATTTGTTTATTACTAAACATGGCTAAAGTCATTTCAAGCTACGATTCCAACCAACGATATTTTAGTATATGATCGTCAATCAACAGGAGCCATAATCTCTGTACATCAGAGCCCTCGAGAACTATTACAATTATGTGTACCGCCGCCCCGGGAACCATTTATTAGATAACCAACACCGCTACCATAGGTCACCGCCAACGTTTAGCGAGATTGTTGTTTATTTCTTATATTTTTTACATCATATCCACACAGGAGGCCCTGAGGAAAATCGTAACCCTCAGGGCCTATGTCATCTTTGTGAATGCTGTGCTTGGGGAATTTTGAAGGAAAGGAAGGAGAGTGAGTTCTGGGAAGTAAATAGGTTTGATGGGTGGGTAGTAATCTGGGGTTCAGTGTGTTCGAGTGATATACATAAGAATCTAACTCTCCTACTGCGTTGCAAGGCGATGCGTTGAAAGAGGACTAATCGATCCGTCCCTCCACGCAGTTATTAGGCAGGCGCATCCGCCGCCAAGCCCCTCACATACCTCACCCCATAAACTCGGGCACTCCTGATAAGTCACCAAACATATCAAACAACTTGGGGAGACCTATGGCAGAAGTGTGGGTTATCAAATAAATGGTTCCCGGGGCGGCGGTACACATACCCTCCTCCCAAATTGTGATAAACTTCTACTTTCAAATGTAAAACATAATTTAAAACGTACCTAAATGACGGCCTCCGTTATCGAGGGGTAAGGCTATCGACTAGCAATCCGAAGGTCGCGGGCTCAAATAAATTTTACTAAAATAAATTTGTACTATTTTACAATTAGTGTTTGGCAACCAGATCTGAATAGCCAGGTACTCTCCCAACTTTCTCCCCGTCATCTCCTTCGAGGTTCACAATATCTTCAGTCTCACAACAACCCCAATTGGGGATGCCATAGTCTCACTGGCTCCAGACGGTAGCAGTTGGGACTCTGGTGCGATATTCATTTTTTTTTTATAATGAAAATAGAAATATTGGTTCAGTATTATAATCAGATAATGATTAATACATCAGTGAATAACATTCATTTAACATGACCACCCAACGAGAGGCTGATTTGTTTCACAGTTTATGGATGACATGTGCAGTGCTATACTAATAGACAGTTTTTAGTTAGCTCCAACCGCGTCCAATCATCCATTAATTACCCATTATAACCAACAACCCGGCCTCCCCTACTAAGTCACGAAGCGTAATCAGGAGAGATGGTAAAAGATACAGGTTAAAAATTTCCTACATAACATTATTCCTTTTGCCGCCATTTTGGATTTTTATGGTCGAAAGGTATCCCTCAACCAGTTTATTTCGATCCGGCCCGCCACGCAGTAGATGGGAAAACGCATCCGCCGCCAGGACCTAGACAAACCTCACCCTATGAACCCGTGTACCCCTGCTAAGTTATGATTTTTTTATGGATTTGTTTTTGCGAAATTTTCGTTTCGATCTAAATAAGCATACATTTCTTATAAACAATTCAAGCAACACACGTCATTTTGATTTGAAACGGTACCATTTCACAGTCATTTCATGCGATATTCGACTCTAGAGACTAATACTTTGAGTTCAATATCACAAAAGATTACGGAATCACATAAAACCTTGTGATGAACAGTCCACCGATTGCCCCTTGATTGGTTCATTTAGTAAAACCATATATAGGGACACAGATCAACTTTGTCTAATAACTTCTTACCTGGATCAACATACTACGGGAATAGATCAATATATATGAGATCAACATAAGTATGCCAATTTGGGTAGATCAACATACTACGGGAAAAGATCAATATATATGAGATCAACATAAGTATGCCAATTTGGGTAGATCAACATAAATTATGCATCCGATTTCCATACAAATTTTGAAAATTTTACTAACAGTATATCAAATGGTTTTTCTGGCAAACTGGCAACATTGATAATTATTGTACCACTGTTGTCAATTCATTCAGATGTATTCCATAATAGCCAAGTTATATGGTGTTAAAGGTGGATCAACTTAGTCTAACAACTTCTTACTGGATCAACATAATACGGGAAGAGGACAATATATATATATATATATATATATATATATATATATATATATATATATATATATATATATATATATATATATATATATATATATATATATATATATATATATATATATATATATATATATATATATATATATATATATATTTATCTATTATCTAGGAAAATAACTTATTTAATGTTGTTTAGGTTCGTTTTCCTATGTACCCACCAATACATGTGTTGAGATTGCTTACATTTTTAATTATCATCAAGTTTTATATTTACAGGTAAATGGGCATGGAACTTCTGAAAATCGCATTATTGTGGCGTAAATGCATCAGTAAATTAATCATTGTTTTTTCCATAACTTTTTAAGAAAAAAATATGTTATATAGTTGTTTCAGTCTAATAATTATTGCTATCCATTTTTTTCTCTTTCAACAAAATTTCAATCACGATACGACACGAATGTATCAACCTATCTAGGTGCACTCCTGTCCCGGTGTAACCGGTGCACCATCTGGTACTTATTTGTTAGTTTTTGGAAAAAATACTATGAAATTTAAAAAAAATGGATTTGAGTATAATCAGTCGGTATGCCTGAAAACGGAATAAAATAGCATTAAAATATATATTTTTTTAAATTTCTTACCGTTCTATCTCTTAAACTTGAGATTGAGATTTTGGTATTGATTTTTAGGAGCAAGCGGTGTAAATTCCCTTTACCCTATTAAGAGTCCTAACGACGGCACTTGACATGTATTTTATGAGGCCCTTCGACGCACGTCACTCGATGGGCGGATATTTTACTCCCGGGGACTATCGGCCCTTCTGTTTTAACCGAAAATGAATGGAAAAGTATTCTAGGAGATAGGAAAAGGACTATAAGTACTACACGGAAAGTTAATCACTTATTTTGCAAGCCCGTATTGAGTAGGTAGTTGATAGTTAATTAACAAATCCCTATTTTAGTGTACGCAATACACGAAATTTAAACAATTTAACGTAGTACTGCACATTTATTTTAATCACTTTAATTTCAAGAAACTGCAAACTGTTTTCAGCACTACGCGCCTTCGGTGGGAAAAAAAATGGCTTTGGAATATAATTACATTATTCTAATTAAGCTTGCTTGGTGGATGCCGAAGCTTGTTGGCATCGTCCCGTTTGTGTAAATATGGTAAACAAAACAAAGTTAGTTATCCTTCTAATAACGTTTCGTTGACACCTGAGATATGTTCTCCAATACTTTGGACACCTTGTGTAGAGACGTAGCAGATGCGCGAAAGACTATTCGTCAGGTTGGTTTTGAAATTTTAATGATTGGTTTTCTATTTTTATATTTCATAATAGGGTTAGTGCACGTACTTATATTTAGCCTTAACTTTTTATGTCCATAAATAATATTATTTATCACACAATGACACACGATTTATTATAAGAGATTTTATAGTTTACCAATATTGTATTTCTTCTTAACTTAGCAACAAAACTCGAAGTAAAGGCAAAAAATACACAATAGATTGTTTAACCTTTTGGAATAAGAAAGAAACAGATGCTGAGCGATGATTGATGATGAACCGAGGAAATAAGAGTCTGTTGTAGGTACTGTTCCAGCCATGACAAACACTTTTAGAAGAAACTCGTCGCAGAAACTCTAACGCCCAACCATCGTAAATATTTCAAGAAGTTTATGAATAAACAATGGAAATAATGGAGAACTCCTCTTAAACCAAACTTTTACAACTATTGAGAACACATCAAAGCAACATTTAATTTAATTTTTAATAAATTGTAATTTTTTTTTTTAATTTTTGTATTCATCTACATTCAAGGTAATTCAAATGGGACAATTACATCTAGGGGTCCATCATGGTCAAATTGATAATTTAATAATATCGAATTAATAGGCTCAACTTCCAATGATTTTATACCGATATCCCGAGCACGGTTGCGCTGTCAATAACAAAATCGATATTGGCACGAAAAAAATAAGAAATCATTTTTACTATGGTAACACTCGCGGGACTTGTCTACGGTTCAACATTTCTAAACGTCAAACGGCTGCGTTAAACTAACTAAAAACTAACGTAACCTACGTTAAACGTTAACGCTACTAAAAATAAATCACCATAGCCAGCATTACAGTGTCAGTACATAAACGAAAAAATGCGTTTACACATCTGTTCTGATGATGGAAACTGTAATGCTGTTAGAAACATTGGTTAAATAAGGATGTGTGCAATGCGGCATAATTTTTCATAAATAAATCAAAATAATTTATTTGCTTACTATTAATATTAGTTTTTATATAGAACATGAAAACATGATTTTATTGCATTAAATTTTAATTGGGACCAAAGTTGAACACCTGCAAGTTTGATGACCCCTTTTCCAAATCATAATATTTACCAGTTGAAAAATTTATCAATCTGTTACCAGGCCGCGAAAAATCTGAATCTAACATGAAACAGTTCGATAACCCTATTTTCTAAAACGAAATCAAAATATTGACAAAACCAGTCGCTGGGCGAAATTATTATTCGCACCTAAAAATACCTGCTTCTGGAACGTAAACAAGTTGTGATGTTGATTTGACGGCACAAGAACTTGTTAGAGAAATTATAAATAGCTAAAAACAACATAATATTGGACAGTCAAATTTCAAGTGGACGGAACACCTCCAGTTAAAACGCGATCTGTTAGTTATAATTTAAGAAATTATAAATTCCTGAGTGTCAACTGAAATCTGTAGTCGCTTCTGTTCCTCCATCACGGCACAATCATTTTAAAGATTACAACTATTTGCGACGAGCTGTTTACGGCCGGCACTTTATCAGCTGAGCCAGACGCATCTGTCATCATTACAATAATGGGGCGTCTCCGTGTGCCGGCTCTTATAACCAAAGACCATGAATACCTGCTGGCTACCGACTGAACTGCCCACTGCCGCTGATCACCTAGAGGCTGGCCAATCCCTGCTGCATTGATGCTGACAACCTAGAGGTTGATGAATTCCTGCTGGCTACCGACTGAACTGCCCACTGCCGTTGATCACCTGGAGGCTGGCCAATCCCTGCTCCATTGATGCTGAAAACCTAGAAGCCGGCCAATTCTTCCTGGCTACCAACTGAATTAGTCATTGATGCTGAAAACCTAGAGGCTGGCCAATTCTTCCTGGCTACCAACTGAATAAGTCATTGATGCTGAAAACCTAGAGGCCGGCCAATTCTTCCTGGCTACCGACTGAATTAGCCATTGATGCTGACAACCTAGAGGCCGGCCAATTCTTCCTGGCTATCGACTGAATTAGCCATTGATGCTGAAGCCTAGAGGCTGGCCGATTTCTGATGGCTACCAATTGAAGTGGCCACTGTATCGTATGGCGCGATGATGCACAATGTGCTCCAATCTGAAATTATTGCTGAAAGAATTCCGATTGTCTCAGTTTTCTATATGTTTTTTAAATCCCATTTTTATTGAAATACATATAACTTTTTCTTGTGAATTGGGTTGGCTGTAAAAAATAGGATGTAGGTATCTATAAGCTACACCCCTTTGTACGTTGTGTATACCAGTACAATACTTGTAATTAAAATGTGAATTTTGATTCGAATCGTCTTTCTTTTATGATGGTATGAATAGAACAACTCACGGTGTTTTACTGAAATCATTACCCAGGTTGAGGACTAATGTGTGCCGGTGCTTATTATTTAGTCTTTTCTTGTGCTGGCAAACACGTCCGGTACAGTTTTTATTTAATTTTTTTAAAGAAAGATAAACATTCCCAGGATATGAATAATCTGACAATTTTTGAAATCTCCTACTACCACGACGTTAAGCGCAAAATGTTGCTTGTGTCGTGATGGAGGACGTAGCCGTAGAGGAATTAAACGCCCGAGGCCGGGTGGGACCCAAGCGCGATGCTAACTGAGCCATTGACCGGTTTTCTTCATTTCTCCAGATGAATCTCATATTTTGCTACAAATAAATAAATGATGAAAAATAATTTTTAATTATTATTTTCACTCTTTCAATAAATACGTTTATTTCTAGCTAGTCCAACAGGCTTCAAGCTACCATCAAGGCTGGCATAATGGATGAGATGATTAACTATGAGACTGGAGGTTAATGAGAGGGGATGAAAAAAGCCGGAAGGTGAAACTGATATTTCCGGTTGAGATACTAGACAGATAAATCACGTGACGTCACGCTTCCGACACGAAATATAGCAGTCATTAAGTGTTTCAGAAGTATTTTTTTTAATTCAAAATTACTTCTTGTTGAGATTCTTATTATTTTTTTCTAAATGACGCTAATGGAAGACGGTCATCAATCATAGATATCATAAAATTATTAACGTTTAACCTGTCCTCCCCGGGGTCCAATGGACCACGCATGAAATTGGTTTGCAATTGGACCACGCATGAAATTTTTGAAGCTTTGAAGTTTGGCATGGAAAAAAGTACGAGAAACCGTTCTATGAGATAATGATTAAAATAATAAAAAATCTTTGGCAATTAAAACATATGCAATTGCCTCTCAGAAGAAATTAAAAATGAAAAAAGTCTAGGCACTTCTAAAAAAAAATTGTTCAGTTTTATGATCAATCAACAAAACAATGAAAGTGAATAATATCGTTGTGTTATATATTTATGTGTAATGTATTCCTTATTTCTAGTTAAATAAGGGAAAATTTTATTTTATTTCATCTAGAATAAAAAAAGCACTTTTATTTTAAAAATATTAATTTTTTATTTTGAGGTCTGTTGGACCCCATTCGGTGGAAATAGTGGTTCCCCATGAAGGGTAGGGTTTAACGGTAAATTAGTTCAAATATTTTTTCCTACATTAGCTCTACATGAGGTCACGAGGAAAATAATCTCCTAAGGGCCTATGTCATCTTCGGAGAGTAGAGTAGAGTATGGAAATGTACACTTATATTTTATAACATATCTGTGAAATCTATACCTATGACACAAAAGTAAAGTTATTTTGCTGGAAGTCATGGTTTTAATAATGAATTTGAAATGTTTAAAAACGAGAGTTTTTCGAAATTTCCGTTATTTTCGAGTAACTTCAATAAAAAACACTCCTTTAAACTATACTGACTCATTTACAAAGGAACAATCACATGATAAATTCAGATATCTATACTAAAAACATTCCAGTGCCTTTTAATCACGAAGACCTTGCTTGCTCGACGGTCAATAATGAGAGAGGGAAGATCTTAACAATCCTATCAGTTTTATTAAAAAGGTTTTTCCAAAAAAAAAACAAAATGAATTTTCCTTGTGGGTTTGATAGAATTCTACCTTGTCAACTGAAAAATTATCTGATTCAGTGAGGTTTAAAAGAATAAAACATAACTTAAAACCGGTTTCGATTGGTTTGGAAGTAGGGTTACATTTTCCAATTTCAAATTTATAAGTGCTATTGATTCAATACATTATTAGTATTCGGTTGAGAAGCTTTTAAAGTGTTGTTACTTTACAATCACAAGGACCAATTAATTTGTAGATCGTTTCAGAGTGTAAGATACTCTCAAAATCGCCTTGATGGAACCTCTATTCAAAAACATTAACTAACCTGACCTGACCTGACCTATATATCGTCGCATTAATTCGTAGAATGCGTAACCACCAAATGTAAAATTTTACAGGAGGCACATAAAACCTCGTAGTGAAAACAAATGAAAGACGGATCATTCTTTATATTTATGTTTCGAACATATAATATATTTAGAAATTTATTTTCAATCATTAAACTTTTGTAAGTTAAGGCTTTCTATTTCAAATCGGAGTTAGAAAGTTTACATAAAAACTGAGAATGGAGATACGTATTTTACAAAAGATACATACTTTTCTGCGAACAGTTTTATGAACAACCTAGCGGAAAATTTGGGAGATAGAAATTTTACATTCACAAAATAAAACACAACAATGTATGTATATGTCGAGGCAGTCTATTTAGATGCATTTTAATGATTTTAATGATGCGGAAGGTTATCGTAAAAGGAGTGGTAATCCTTTTCTAATGTCTGTTTTAAGTCTTGTAAATGCTGGTACTTTTCCTTCCTTAAGGGATTAAATCTGACTCTCAAGTGAAATCTTCAAACTCTGGAGATCATTACAGATTCGGCGACGGTTTTGTGCTGGGTGAGATCTACACTGACCGGGAGTAGTCGTGTCAGAGATGCTCGTTAAATGACGCTTGGGGTTAATGAAGGAGATTGTAGAAGAATTTGATCTGACATGTCGATCACCCTTGTAGAGTCCTGTAGAAATAAAACTGATGTACTTACTAGGGTTTGCAAGACCCGGGCAAAGAGTAGCCATGACAGGAAAAGTTGTGAAAGAGACTCCTCAGAGTGTGAAGATAGGTGGGAGAGACTTGAAAGTGGAACTGGTGAGCAAACATGTGCTTTAAGCGTAGAAACTTTTCATGCTCAGCATCGCTTTGGAGTAAAGTGAACGCTTCATCTTGCCCGGCTGGTCGATCCCGAGGCGACAAGAAAGGGCGTCGATAGATGCGTGCGTTCCTGCGTACAATGCAGGACAATTGACCCTCCGCCATCATCCCATGAAGCGGGTAATCTTAATGTTGTGACAACCTGGAGTCGCTTGGCAGTTGATGTTACTCATTTCGGTAGGAAATGTTTACTCACATTTATCGATTGCGGTCCAAGTAGATTTGCCGTGTGGCGGGAAATCGAGTCAGATAATGCAGCTTCGATTATGAGACATATGGAAGAAGTGTTTCGGGAAAGAGGCCCGCCCAAAGTAGTTCTCATGGACAATTGTACTACATTTTGTTCCTACAGTGTTACAGATAAGTGTAGGAGATGGAATGTTCGTCAAAGATTTCGCGCGGCATACCGACCAGCTGGAAACGGTATAGTTGAACGACATCATCAAACAATAAAGAGAACTGCAGCCAGAAGTGGAAGCGATCCCCTGCAGGCAGTGTTTTGGTACAATCTTTGGCTGCAAAAAGGATGATCAAGGTGTTGCGCTGTCTAGTATAGTTCACACTTACTCGTGGAGACACCCTTCTGCGCAAGTGAATATAGAAGAGGAAGTATTGACTGAGTTCTAAGTGGGCGATCTTCTTGCGGTTAAGCCAGTAGATGGGAGATGCACATCGTGCATTGAAGGGTGACAGGACTTACTTCAGTCAACAACATCGTAGTAGATGGCATACCAATACATGTGCTTGACCCACGGAAGATGCCTGACAGAGAATGGACTGTGTCTGAGGAGAGACGAGATGGAATTGCCTCACGTTCCACCGTCAATATTTTGGGTTTGTTTGAAGAGGACAGTGAAGAACCGGATCCGGATATGCATCAGGAGGAGATCCACTTGCGAAGAGATGGTGACCTTGAAGAAGAGATAATCACAGAACAACGACCTATAAGGTAGGACGCGAGGGGCTCCGGGTTAGTTAAATCAATTCGTGCAGTGATGATGACATCAGGAGGGCATGTGGTGATAAGCAGGTACCACTGTAAAAGCGGTGAACGCAACCGCAGAGTCACATACAACAAGAGAGCTACGGCAGAGCGTCACACGGTGCAGAAGACGTCAGTTTAGACTACAGATACAAAACACTATTCGTGACTTCACAATTAAAATTAAGGTTATAAAATGTTCAAAATTGATTAACCAACTCATCTCAGTTAATTTCACGGTAAAACTATTACACCGTAAATAAATTTCCTCAGTCAAAAACACAACAAGCGTGCACGGCTCACCGGCCAATACTGAATTAAGGAGTTTCGAAGTATTCGAGAGTAAAAATGGCACCATGATTTTACGCAGTTTCCTAATTTGTGTTTATCTAAAAGGTTATTTTTTTTTTAATTTGCGAGTTTTATTAGTCGATGCGGGACTAATTTTAACACCAGATGGCATTAAAAACTAGTTTATTACTTGCCTACTTACATTTATATCACATCTACCAAACAAGTAAAATTATTTTTTTTACTTTCTCACTACAATGTACTTACCACAAAACATAATACCTATCATATTATTAATTACTTATAAATAACTACAATAATGTAATGTACACTCCTCTTTCAAACACAAGCTAACGCTTCTATGGAAGACTAGTGTTCAGATCTCTCAATATATAGAAACCCGATGTAAATACGATTTTAAATGTAAGTATTTTATTTCTTTGATCATTTTTGATTATTTTTATTTACCATATCTGACATCTCTTTCTCTTCCGCACGTGGTTTCACTTGCTTAGAAAATGTATAACTTTAGCGTGATATCACGATAAATCAATACGTTTCCCCGAAAACCTTCTCGTGTACAATAAATCAAAATAAGCTTCAACCAAATTAGCACGCTCAACCTTTTGCACTTACCGAATTTTTAAATTTCCCAATCGTATTATTTTTGTCCTTTGCTTTAAAAAATGCATTGATATTATTCTTTTGTTCCTAAACTAAAGAACGACTTTTCATACGTAATCAAAATTCGATATTTTCACTTTTCAACTTTTTTCGTTGGCAAAATTACATTATATTTCTCATTCAGTATATCTTGTTCCGCTGCTTCAAAACACAAAAACCGGTTCAATAGTTTTGTTTAGACATTTCACACAACGCAAGGGAGCCATTCCGAAATAGAAAGTAAATAAATACCTAAGCATTGATGGCAAGATCCGAATACATTATTTTAGTCACAATTAATTCCATACACTTTATTTTGTTCTTTCGACTGCTTAATTGTATTTATATAAGCTTATTGAGAATGGTTTACTTGGCATTGTGGAGTGCTTGCATGAGCAATAGCATGAGGCTATTGATTTTAAAATAAATGCCTGTTCACATAAATTAAACACTGCATGTCTATGTATACGACGATTGCATGTTTTTGTAAATCTTATAAAGGGCCTGTCTATTTGACTTATGAACGTTAATCATTATTATTGTAAATCACATAATAATTGTACATGGGATGTCAGTTAACGCCAGTAAGGACATGAGAGATTTATACAGTTAATGAGTTGTTATATGTAAAGGATTTTTAACAAGGCGTATAAATCCTTTTCGTTAATTTATGTTCATAGTTTTGGTGTGTAACAGCTCCAGTATTTACTCATTAACCATTGTGCATTGGTAAGATTGCCAAATCTTTTTTTTTTCGGACATATCGGATCACAAAACCGAAGTTCTTTATTTAACAGCCTGAACAGTAGGTAATCCTTTTGGTTTGTGAAAGATGGATCCGCTTATTTAATCATCAGTAATTAAAAAAACTGGCGTCTTCATCATTCCGATCCTAAAATATCACGGGCTTTTGTCTTGGGGACAATATTGACAGGGCGACTCTAGAACTGAGAAGAAGTTTATTTGTCACAAACAAGCTTGCTTTGAAATTACAAACAGTGTAGCCGGCGTTGTTCGGGGTTATTAATGGTTTGGAGTAAAGTGTTGTGGTTTTGAATTCTAGTGTACCTGAAAAATATAGGCATTTTTAAGGTAAAGATGATATTATCCTAAAGAATTAAAAAGTTTACTTCTTATAAGTATTTGTTTCACTTGATCGTACCACGTCTTTCTCGAGCATATCCGACTTGCACCAGTCACTACTGTATTGGTACCTACAACTAAAAAACCTACGTTACATCGATTTTCATTCGACACCGCATCTTATTCCAGTGTAGAGATAAGTCTTCTCTTTGCGTCTTCAACTTATTCTACCATTCAAACCGCCATGTAGACACTCTTAGCAATAAGAATAGTAAATTTTTAATTTTTTAGCCAAATCGGTCGAGTAGTTTAGGGTTTATAGGGGACAAACCAAAAAGCAAACATTTTTATGTATATTTAATATAAGTCTTAAATACATAACGCTTTCTTTCACAAAAATATCGCATCCCTTAGAGAGCATTACTTGGTATTTTTTCTAATCAATTTAATAATTGTTGCCACCTGATCCCGTAATTGTTACCAAAGAAATTAGAGTTAAGGGATAATCATCTTTCCTTGTCAAATGTCGACATTTTGTCGATTGGTACTTTAAAAACCGTAATTAGATTTCACAAACGATTGAACTTTGTGATGGGCAACATCATTTCAGGAGAAATATGTGTGGGAAAGTGTTTTCAAAAGTATTATTATTTTTACAGTATGCTGAAATCGGAAGAGTAACTGTATTTTTTCAAAGAATTTGATGGCATTCGAGCTTGTTATTTCACATACTTACTTATTATTACACATAGAAACTTCATTAATAAAAAATATTTGCATAATGATACCAACCCTGGTGCACGTGTGGCTTGGAACTTGCAGGGGAAAGGCGAAATTGAAATTGTACGGGACGTGTTTGCCTGTACAAGAAAAGACTATAAATAATAAGCACCGGCACACATCAGTCCTCAACCTGGGTAATGATTTATGTAAAACATCGTGAAGTGTTCTATCCAAACCATCATAAAAGAAAGACGATTGAAATCAAAATTCACATTTTAATTAGATGTATTGTACTGTTATAAAGAAAGTACAAAGGGTTGCAGCTTATAGGTACTTCCTATTTTTTACAGCCAACCTAATTGAAAAGAAATAGTTATATCTATTTCAATACAATTGAGTTTTAATACAAAAATAGAAACTGAGACCATCGGAATTTTTCCAGCGATAATTTCAAATTGAAGCACATTATGCATCATTGCACCATACGATTCAGAAAATGGCACAGGCGACTGCTGCAGCAGTGGCCAGTTAAATCAGTAGCCAGCAGAAATTGGCCAGCATTTAGGTGATCAACAGCGGTGGCCAGCAGCAGGAATTGGCCAGCCTCCAGGTTGTCAGCATCAATGACCAGCAATCGGCAGCAGCAGGGATTGGCCAGCCTTTAGCTGATCAGCAGCAGTGGCTGATTCAGTTGGTAGCCAGCAGGAATTCGTCAGCCTCTAGGTGATCAGCAGCAGTGGCTAATTCAGTCGGTAGCCAGCAGGAAGTCAGCGGCGGCGTGATCATTTGATTATAAGGGCCGGCACACGGAGACGCCCCATTATTGTAATAGTGACATATGCGTCTGGCTCAGCTGATAGAGTGCCGGTAATAAACAGCTCGTTGTACATAGTTGTAATCTTTAAAATGATTGTGCCGTGATGGAGGAACAGAAGCGAATATAGCTTTCAGTTGACACTCAGAAATTGTAATTTCAAGTTAAAAAGATACTGTTCTGAAAAGTTGTTATTCTTGAATCATCGAATATTTTGTTTTAACACCTTTTTGGCTTTGTCAATATTTAAATTTAGTTTTAGAAAATAGGGTTATCGAACTGTTTCATGTTCGATCCAGTCGTTCTGCCGCCAGGTGACAGATTATTATTGATGCATTTTCAACTGGTAAATATTATGATTTGGAAAAAAGAGCCATCAAACCCGCAGGTGTGCAACTTTAGCCGCAATTGATATTGAATGCAATTAAATCATTTTTCATGTTCGGTACAGAAATATTAATGCATATTTTTTTTATTTATTTAATATTTGTATGTTTTTTACAGTAAATATACAATTTATACAGTGTTATAAAGGTAAATAATAATAGCATTTCCTCACCATAAAGAGACGAGGCTCTTGTGTTTGGTGAGTGAATCCTAGCTCAATTATATGGAATCATGTAAGTAAGTAAATAATATATTTGCAAAACCAAAGGGATAAGTAAGAAATAGGCAAGATTTATCAATAATACAGTTTCAAGATTTGAATGAAATAATAATAATAGTAAGATATGGACTTTTATAGTAGTTTTAGGTAATTTTTTAATTTAATTTTAAATTCCTGAATATCTTCAATATTTTTTAGATATAATGGAAGGATGTTAAAATATGTTATACCTAGATAGAGATAGGTATTTTGTGTGTGCTTTGTATAAGTTTTGGGATTTTGATAATTTTTTGATATCTTGCTGATGAATTGAATTGTAAGTTATTCAACTGTATTTCTTTATAAATTTGTAGAATTGAATATTTTTTATATATATTGTCTATTGTGGGTACATTGAATATTGAAAAGAGAATCTCAGTGGAAAATTTGGATGGTTTTTTCAATATTACTTTAATTATCAATCTTTGAACTATTTTAAGTGGATTTAATATATTGTTATTAGTTCCTCCCCAGCCAATAATACCATATTGTAATATAGATTGCACAATTGCATAGTACACTCTTTTTAGGTTTTCTAGTCTAAGAATATTTCTTAGTCTTATAAATATATAAATACATTTTCTAATTCTTTTGACAAGTTCACAAATTTGTTTTTCCATTTAAAATGTTGATCTATATATATACCAAGATATTTAATTTCAGAAGTTAGACTAAGGACGGGTTGTTTCGGAGAATTCGAACAATTCATCAAATTTAAACGTTCATTTTCAAGTTCTGTGAAAGATTTTTTCAAGTTCTGTTTTTATTTCAGTATTATTAAGCAACTAGCCTACAATGATATAATAACAGAACTTGAATAGGACTTTCACAGAACCCGAAAATGAACGTTGAAATTTGATGAATTGTTCAAATTCTCCGAAACAACCCGTCCTAAGTATAGAACATTCTTGATTGCAATTAGTTCTGTTACATTTGAGTTGATGTATTATAATTTTTAATTCTGGTATTGATTTAAATTTGTTGATAGAGAATGGGATACATTTTGTTTTTTCAGTATTTAATGAGAGGAGGTTTTTATCGAACCAATTTTTCAGTATATTAATATCAGTATTTGCTAAGTTATTAACATTATTCCAATCAGTACCTTCAATTATTATGACAGTGTCATCAGCATAAGATATTATTTTTCCATTTAATCTTTGATTGAATATGTCATTTACATAAATGATAAACAGTAACGGTCCCAGGACTTTACCTTGAGGTATGCCGAAGTGACTTGTTTTTTGTTGACTAAGTACATCGTTAATTTTTACGACTTGAGGGCGTTTGAAAAGGTAGCTTTTTATCCATTCTATAGCTGTACCACTTAATCCAATGTTTCTTAATTTACTTATAAGTTTGTCGTGTGATATGCTATCAAAAGCTTTTTTAAGATCTATGAAAATTCCAATGCATTTTAATGATTTATCTAATGAATTATGAACAAGACTAGTTAATTTTGCAATTGCATCCTGAGTGCTTCTACCTTCCATAAAACCGAACTGATTTTCATTAATTAATTTATTACATTTTACAAATTGATTTATCCTTTTTTTAACTATCTTTTCAAAAATTTTTGCTATGTTCGAGATTACTGATATGGGTCGGTAATCGCTAACTTCTTCTGGGTTACCAGATTTGAATATTGGAGTAATGGTAGTTTGTTTGTAGATTGATGGGAATACTCCGCTTTGAAAACTTGTATTTATTATATGCATTAATGGTTTGGAAATTAGTTTTTTAATGTTTTTTAAAATATCAACTGTAATTGCATCAAAGCCAGGAGCAGAACCTAAAATAATAAAATGGGATATCGTGTAAGACCTAAAGTTTATGATTACGGAATCCAATACTTCGATTGTGTGAAAACACAACTTTAATTTTGTGGTATAGATATTTAAGACTAATTTATGAACGCTTGGGTGAGTTTTTAAGGCAATACCAAATGAAGTCACGCCACGAAAACAAGGCAAAGTGAATCGAGTTCATTATTCCAATAAAAACAACTGGTAACATTAAAATTTACAATACCTTGGTTTTATATTTTATTTATTTATTTTATAGTCACTAGTAAAACTTTGACGCAATGCAGTATTTTATTTGAAAAAAAAATAATGATGGCATAATGTGAATAAGAACCATTTTTACCAACTGCTCCTAATTACGAGATCCCCTATTGTATTATAATAATAATAATAATTGGATGACTTGTATAGCGCCATTTTTGTGCAAAATCACCTCAAGGGCGCTGTACAAACTTATAATACAATTCTACATGTATGGCTGAAAGTAGTGGGTGGTGAAGAAGATGGGGAAGAGAAATGTGGGTAAGCACCTGAATATTCAGATCAACTCACTAAACATGGCCAAAACAAAAGATGTTTTTTCACCAGGGCGATATTGAAAGTATCTACTACTTTGGAAGGTGCCGCAAATATTAAGATTTTAGTTGTACCTAAAATTATTTTTTATTGATAAATTGAGAAATATCACCAACTACTCAAACGAAATTTACTTGCGCACGCCGGGATTGAACCCACGACCTCCGAATTTGAAGCCAAGGATCACAACCACTCGATCGCAGAATAATGAAAAGAAGTAAAATAAGCACGAGTATCCATTCCACACATATTATATTCTACCTAAGAACTACCGAGTTGTTAACTAATTTAATTAAATATCGTTCTTTACAATGTTGGTGACAAAGACTTCCAAAAATTAGCTCTTTTTGAGACTATCGGTTGAACATTTCAACCAACCAACTACTGGTATCATACATTCGGTCCCTCTAATGTTCTCCAATCCCCTGGGGATATTCTTTATACTGTTAAATGGCCCTAGAATAACATACGGTATCAATGTATGTATAGCCGTACTAAATCACAAACTCCACCGTTCTTAATGCAGCCGAACTAATTGGCCCACGGGACTGATAAGTTATTTAGCAATTAATTAGCTGTTTGGTCAAACGGAATCCCGTTTGCGTTTCCGCGGCAAGCTAACGACGGATCTAGGTTGTTTTCTAATTCAATTTGCTGTTCTGCGGCTATTTGTCTTCCAATGATTATTTAATATTATAGAAGGGTTGCATCAACATGCCTCGCACGTAACTTTACCAGGTCTAATGACCCTTTGTTTGAGTTATTGTTGAACCCAGCAGCGGCGTGTTGTGGTCGATTCTGACTGGATTATTTTATTAAAGCGGAAAAAATTTTCAAAAACATTACAAATAATTTTTCTGTCATTTATTTTATCGTGGAAGAATTTAAAGTATAGTGTAGTTACCTATCAATTACTACTGCATATAACAAAATGTGAATGCTTCTCTAATTCATAAAAGATCCTTGTTATAAAACACAATATATAATATTATTATATTACAAAACCGCTGTGCTGGTATTTGATATTCAGTAATGCGAGGCGATTTGCAATAAAAAAATATTACTTCCTATTATGGAAATACCTTTAAAAAGTGTGATTTTGTGATGAATGGTGGTAGTTCTGCCTATAATGTGTATAAATTAACTTTATTATTCTTATTCATATAGAATTTTTTAAATTTAAAAAATTAAAAAAAATTGTTAAAAAAATAGTTTTTTTTTAATTACACCATATTTATCTATTATCATTAAGCTGTCGACTCGTAGCATGAATCTTATATTAACCCTTCCACCACGTCATTGTAATAACTTCTAATATTTTATTGTTATAACTTGTTATATTACATTATATTGTAATAATAGTCGTTGTGGTATTTTATTTTACAATAAATGTAATTTTTGGATTTTTTCGATTACTCGGCATTGTTCATTCTGATACCGTACGCCACTGATAGCCAACTGTAATTTGCCCAGAACTGTAGCGTTTATTACTTTATGGCTGGGTGTGTGGTAAATGAAGACAAGTTAGTTAATATTAAAAATAATTTCTTGGTCTATCAAAATTAATGGAGATTTTAGGAAAGTTTCATATTGGCTATTTATCTCTAAAATTGCATGTTCTTTATCTAACCGCGCTATTGTTTTCATAATAGATTCATTAATATTTACTCTAGTTTTTTCCTGACATTGTGAAAATATTTATTACATTAAGAAAAAAAATATCTAGCTGCACCTTGATTATATATTATAACAGAAAAATAGAAAATGTTAAACGAAACCACATAATTTTTTTTCGTAAACTAATAAGTTAAAATTAAGATTGTAATATTTAATTATTAAGGATAATATTAGCAATTTTCAAAAGACAATTTGAAAAAGAAACATCAGAAAAAGATTCAGTCGCATTTAGGACATGAACCCTGGACCTTTGCGCTTCTCTTCAAAATAAAAATGGGATAGATTATAAAAGACACTAACCAGATTGCATTTATAATAATTTATTGTATAAAAACAAAGCCACACCGTGACACTTATTTACACGTATAAATATATAGATAATATATATTTCCCCGGTGTTACCCGGTCTTGTTACAAAGATTTTCGAAATCAGATCCGTAATGTTCCTCTAATTTTGAACGTCAAGCGTGCAAAATTTCATCCTGTAGTGTCCGTATTCTGCTTTAAGGGTTGGGAAAAAAGGGAATTGGGGCGGTTTTTACGAAATTTCGTGTTAACATTGACCTTCCTGTTTTTTTACGGTCAAGTGCGCAAAATTTTGATTTCGAAATAAAACTGTAGTTTTATATTAAAACAAAACCACACTGGGATACTACACGATTTTTCACAACAGTTACTACAGTTCAAAATTTTAAAAAATCACCCTGTCCAAAACGAAAAACCGTCAAAGTTTTTTTATAACAAAACATCTATTTTCAATTTTCGATCTAGTTTGTGCTGGCTAATAGCCAATTTCAAAGAAAAAAAATGTTTGACTGAGGATCGAATTGTCCAAAGACAATTGTAACCGCGCTTACAACTTCGTCAAATCACGAATGCATAGGACCGACATTAATTGCGTATATTAATTGCTGTAATGTTATCGAATATCAGAGAAATGCCGATATGGCCGAGTGTGTATCTGTGATTTATATTGTGATGAATCGTCGACAACAAGTCTATCCGCCGAGTTTCAGCTTGATCGAATGTCGGGAAGTATGTTAATTTGTACTTCCAAGATTTTCATTCAATTACTCAAACAAAAGTGAAAATCAAATAGATGTATTTAAAAAAAAAATAGTGTTGAGACAAGTTTTCTATTACCTAAAGACAGATGTCCCATATTTCCTTGGTCCCTTTATATACAATAGGCTAGATTTACAACTAAAACCATCGTGTTCACGAAAGATATTCAATACTAGATTTAAGAAAATACATGTTTTTATTATTATATGTTATAATGTGCATGTTTAATTTTTATTTTCAACATACTCAAATATAAGTTACTTACGCCACAAGTAAATTATATTTCAGTTATATTAGTTACAATGCAGTCTAGCTTAGCATCTAGGGAAATATAATAAGTGACCAAAAAATTAAATTTATATACCTCAGAATAAGTTACACCTAGTGGAGAAAATAAAATTGTGGCGAAATATCGTAAACACTTATATTATTTATATGGAACTGTTAACAATATTTCAATAAACGCCCATTTATCTACTCTTAAAATGCAAATTGAAAACTGTATATAAATATTTTATAATTAACTAAAAATTATGGATAAAAAAAAAGCACGCGCGTAATATTATAATTTAGTCGTATTCTGTGCCTTAGGAATTTTGATAGAGCCTGCTTCTTTAAAAACATTTCGTCGAAATTTGTCTATCTTAGATTCTGTGTACCCGTATATTTTTGTAATTCCAGGACTAAAAAAATATTTTTAGCAACTTCATAACATAACTTTCTTATTAATTAATATCAGAGATTATTATTTTAACAGGTTTTAATCATAAGAGACTAACGAAGACTTTAAAAAGAGCAGGAACTAAGAGAAATTTTTTATTAAAATTTCAGTGTTAAAAGGTTTCGTGAGAATTCTACCAGGTTGTTTATTTCATAAATTGCTCTCCTTCAACATTACACCCACCATCTTTATTGCACGTCGCACTACTTTAATGCAGGAAGCTTGGATTTATGAATCTAGCAGCTCTTGGCTCGGGGTAGAATGGGGGTAAAATGTAAAATAGATGTGGATCATTTTGTGTAACCAAATTGAAGCTATTCCCCGAGAAAGTGGCTATGTATTATCGCAGTGAAGTGATGTCGCAGAAGCACGTGGCATGGTGAAGACGTAACGTTGATGAACATTATTTGCTAAGTGCGATGTGGCATAGTTAGAAACAAGTTGCAGCCGAGCGAAGCAGAAGCCTAAAGAACTTACACCCAAAGGAAGTTACAGTTTCATGAAGCAGCAAAATTCGGATATTCCGTTCATAGCGGAAACTAGGTTATTTAGGCTCTTAAACTACCACTAACTTCACACTTAGTTACATAAAATAAACATGTTTCTTCATATTAGTAGATTGCCAACAACGTAAATTCAAACAAACAATATTATCTCATATTCTGGACCGATTAGACGATCCAGTACATGAAATAAGAACATGAATTTTTGCTGAAAGACAGAATTTATTAACATTTTTTTACTGTGAAACCGCACAAGAGTCTCAACTGCTTCAAATCGTCTGAAACTGGTGAGACTACTAAAAGTTTCAGCTTGAAAGTCAAGAAAGTCAAAAGTCAAGGAAGTCAAAAGTTTCAGCTATTAGAAAACATGTTAGAAATAAACACTAATGAACGAGTAAGAATGATACTATATTGAATTATATATAAAAATATATTTAAAAAAATAAACAAAACGATAGAATACTTAATAAAGTATACTAAAAATGTTAAAAAATATATTTTGACTAGCATAAGGCATAATTAATGAAGGTATATGAAACTAGCTGAATTACCCAGCGTTATCCGGGCTTCAGACTGCTTTAAAGGGTGGGAAAAGGAGATGGGGTTTATTTTTAGAATTCTCAATTAGACAGTGACCTTTTTTTCTTTGAAGGTCAAGAATGCATTCTCATTCATCAATATCGCAATAAAACTGTTGATTTTTATACAAAAAAACCCACAGATAGTCTTCTTTATAAATTATTTTATAAAGATATATAGATAATATAATAAAAATAATCATCTATACATATTATGAGTCCTAGGTACTTGTACGTGAAGTACTTATGCTTCTGTTTTACATTCGGAATTGAAAGGTTGTTAAATGATCTACCGGATTATTGACTTCTCGGGGTGTTGTAATGATATCAACAATATAAGTCTATGTATGTTATGTGTAAGTTTTTATAATGAAGTCTGTCTCTGCTCTGACTTCGTTCGTAACGTCGTTTTATTACAAATTTGGTGTTGATATTATAATTTAGAAGTCAAAAAAAAATATTTTATATTATAGCAAATAGTTCTATTGCTCTCAAAAGTTGTTAAAAGGCGTGAGACATCTTATTATGTTTTTTTGTTCATTTAAAACATATATTTTGATGATTGTACAGCGTTCAATAGGCGATTTTCACTACAACTCGCTATGAACGTTTATTGTTATGAACGTAGAAATATAAATAAATCAAATCACTTTCGAAACATAAAAAAAAATCGTCCAGTTTGGAATTCTCTATTTGTACCTGAAGTGTTAAATCGTACGTAACGACCCCAGCAGTGATTTAACATTTCACGCTCAGAATTTATAACCCGCTATAAAAATAACTGGTTTTCAATAAGGCCTCCGCGTGGCATAAGCCGTTTAAATGTCGCTTTTATGTGTGAATATCTCGACAATATTTTATAAATTTCTCTCATGGATTATGAATTGCGTGAAGGTTTATTCGTCGTAAATCACCACTCGTTATTTCCTTGTGATTGGAGGCGATATGAAAAAAATGTATCAATTTAAAAAATCAGCAAATTCTATGAATTGACGCGTTTCGTAAAAACTTCTAGGAGTGTAGGCATTAACTTATAAATATATTATCTGGACGTGGTGGAATTCCATTAAACATTTGGGTTCCTATCTTGTTGGTCTCCAACCGGTTTGTCCCTTTATTATAAATCATTTTGTTACTCTTTGTCTTCCATAAAACCTTGTTCATCCCTGAACCATGTTTTCGAATTGCCCTGCCATAAGTTATAAGCTCCCTTGTTCTGGATGTGGAGGTCATAGGTTCAAAGCCTGGTGTGGACAAAAAATAATAACATATTTTTTGTTAATATAATTTGAAGAATTTCACAAGAAGTAAGGAAATAGCTTTCCGCAAGTCCAAATCTTTCCACTGGTTAAAACTTATAACATTTAAAATTAAGTTTAAATAAAGCAGAACATATTGTGTATTCTTTCAGCTGTTTTTAGATTGGAGTTATTATACAAAATAATGTCTACAACTTATGAGCAGAAATATTTTTTTCTGTTGTTGCCAATCTGTGCTTCCATAGCGACATAGGGACATTTTAAGAACGTTAATTAAATAACTCGGCACTTATTTTAAAATCAAAATTACATAAATTATACATATATATTTAGATAACGTCGGCTACTGTATTACGTAGTTAAAATATAAAATAATGCGTCCTTTATCAAAGCAAAACAGGGCTGTTATTTTTTGCCTTACAAGGGTTGTTACCACAGCGGCATTCGGTAGCTTTACGAGCAGCCCACTTTTTACTTGTTTCGGGAAGTTTGTCTCGGTAAAGACAAGTTAATTCGTCCTTAAAGTCACAGAGTGTGTCGTTTGTGCTGAAGGCATAAAGGTAAGTACTTATCATTCATAAAATGTTTGGAAAATTGTTATGACCTACTTTCATTTTTATTTTTACCGCTTTTTGAAAACATTTGCATAAAATAACTGTTCTTGTGGTATTTAAACACCATACATTCTGCCTTCACTCGACGATCCTACGTAGGTTAAATATAATTACTAGCATGATTTTCCGTAATAATCAAAAACACATTATTAATTCTATGAAGTTCTTATAACAAAATATAAGACAATATTCTTTAGATATTTCAAAGATTTGTAATTTGTAGGAACTTGTGACGTCTTCTGACATCTGACTTTTAAAAATTTAAAATTAACTAACTAAATATTTTGACTATAATTTTGACTTAAAAATGGTAAAATCGGTCTAGTTGGTGCCTATTTAAATAAACATATTTTTCCGTGACGTTTACCTCGAAATAAAGAATTACGATTTACTAGTTTAAAAGTATTGTTATTTAAACGTAAAATACGATCTGAATAAGATAGTGTAAATAAAAGTCTGTTCCCTCACATACGCAATTCAATTATAGGCGGAATAGATATAAACGTTGTACCCAAGAAAACATAGAAAACCAAATAGCTTTATCTTTTCACTAAAAAACTACTCCCCGAATTGAATTTCAGACATAGTTGAAATTCTGAGACATATACCCATCAGATCCTTGATGTTCCATTTGGCGTTCATTTCCATCACAGGCAGGAGCCTTATTTTTTTCGAATGGGAATCCTCGAGAACTGCAACTATTTGATCGAC
Organism: Hesperophylax consimilis; assembly: GCF_061612785.1. Classification (NCBI taxonomy): domain Eukaryota; kingdom Metazoa; phylum Arthropoda; class Insecta; order Trichoptera; family Limnephilidae; genus Hesperophylax; species Hesperophylax consimilis. The sequence continues at coordinate 4,559,481 of NC_142838.1, read as the reverse complement.
TCCGAAACTTTAGTCATCAACTCTCTGTGGCAATTTCACATTGATTAAAACAGCTTCAACCAGTGGCGGCTCTCCTGTGGAGGTCATTTGGTCAATGAACACACACAAATATGCTGCAATATTATTAAATTTAAAAAAAATGAATTTATCAAAGTACCCGATTATTAATTTAGATAAAAATATTACTGCGGATTCGTAAAGTAATAGCGGGTTCTAGTGCCATCAAGCGTCCAAATGAAAAGCTATTGCAACTATTTTCTTTCTTTTTCTTTGCCATACAGAGAAAGGAGGTAAGCATTATCATGTCTGACGCATGCTTAGTATCAAACAAAATTTATTTTGAATGTGGTTTTGGTCATGACCGCGGTTAGATAGAGAATCTGCGACCTTAGAGTATTAAGGTATTGGAGGCAGATGAAAAAAAAATGTCAATCGAAAGTTTCTTGTGTGATAAACAATAGCCAGTTCGTGAAATGTTTTTCATTGTTGACGTAATTTGCATGGAATAATTTAAAATATCAAATTATGTGAATGTCAATTAGTTTATGTTATAGTAGATACAAATAAAGTGATTAAAAACGATATTTTAAAATAAAAAGTTCTAATTTTTGTGATGTGTTTTTATGTTCTAAAAAACTTTACTAATTTTGCTTTCATTGCTTACTTTTTAACTCTTCTCATAAACATTGGACTGAGATTGGAGTTAGTGATTTAAAAACATTTTAATAGGAAAAGTGTTATTTGAAGAAAAAAAAATTATATGTTAAAATAATTAGATGAATAATCTTAAATTAAACAATTTTGTAGTACCAGCTTCAGAATAGGTACATATTGGCAAATTAATTACATGCATTGACGTTTTTATAATATTAACATTACCAATATGTATTAAAATTTCATATTCATTTTTTTTCGATCGAACTCTCGCTTTTGGACCCCTAGAGCCGCCCCTGGCTTCAACCCTTTTTCTCGTTTTTCCCGCAATCGTTAAATCTTCAGAATGCCGAGAATAGAGTGGAAAAACTGAAATTTTATTACGTAGATACGAAAACAGGATCAGAGTCAGTTCGATTTAAAATATCGGCACATAATTCTGCTAAAACAGATTACAGTCTGCATTTTACTTTAAGTACTATGCAATCAAACTTTGTAATTATTATTACTACTGACTACCTACAAATATATCTGCATCCTGGATCAAAAACAATGTATTCAAAATATTACAACACAAATCCAAACGCAATCCACCTCATAAAAAAACCTTCCATTTATATGTACGATATATTTTCAAACTAACTAAGGTACTTTATAAAAACATGCATGTTTTTTACAAGGTTTTCCCAAAACTTAAAATAATTACAGAGCAACTGTGTAAAAAAAATAAGTCAACACGTCAGCACAGGTTCTCCTAGAGAAGTGTTATCAAAACACTGTAATATATTTTGAATCATTTACCGTACCTGTTCATCATCAAACGTACACATATTATCAATCTGTATATATTTGTCATTCTTATAATATTTTATAACATTCTCATTATATTATCATTCCCATTACCCACATAGGTTCGCTACGTTTTGTGATTTAGCAGGGGTGCCCGGGTTCATCGGGTGAGGTGTGATGTGCTCAGCTGCGTGAGTGCCAGATCGGGAAAGGCTGGTTTGGGGGAGACCCTTTGAATTTTCCAACTGGTCTCTCGACCCATTGCCTTGCGCCACAGAGGGAGGGATATACGAGTATTAGTATGTCCGTCAATAATAGAGACATTGACCCCTAGATTTCTACCCAACCCTCATACCTTTTGACTTTCTTAGTAATGTATTTACTTCCTTTCCTTAAAAAGGACCCTTCGCATAGTATCCCAAAAGATGACATAGGCCCTGAGGGTAATTATTTTATTCAGGGCCTCTTGTGTGGTTTTAATGTAAAAAAAATCTGATCCCATGCGAAATGACCTACTTAATAGTTAGAATAAAAATGTATAATTTAATACGCCTTATGACTTGTATCCGTGTGTACTGTGTACGTCTTAATAAACAAATACCTCACACCTTCACACCTTCCAACCTGAAATATACCGATAAAAGAGTATTTTTTTAATTAACCCTTTTAATCATATTCGGTGATGATGTGTAAGGGGTTATTTGAACCGTGCCATTTAAATAAATAATGTTTCTGAATAAACATCAGTGCAACAAAAACCCATTAATTTTATCAGGATGCCATAGAGATTTAATAAAAATAGGAAAGAATCAAATAAGAATATATACAATTGAAGTTGGTTCGAAGGCGGATGTTCGAGGATGGATAAGGGCGAACTAGTGTAACGGGTTGCTGGAATCTGATTTTCTTATTTTTTTTTGGTTCGTAATATTGATTTCCCCGAAAAAAGTCACTTCACAAAAGGCAGATGTAGAAACTAGAGTATTTCTTTCTTACAATACGGAGAAGATTTTTTCTAGAAATGAAGTTTGGTTTTGCCCCGAATTCTATCAAGTTTTTCATTCATATAATGTGAGTAAATTCACAACCTTAGCGCCTTGTACTTCACTTTGTTTCTGGTAGCTGATATCAAAGAGTGTTCTGAACTAAGAATAAATAATCAGTATCTGTTATAGAGAAAATAACGTTTAATACGACTTGAACAACTACTAAAAATAATTTAGTAGTCGTTCGGTCAATTTCTTTGACTATTCAGCAGACATTAATTTTCAAACAAGATAAAACAAGATGTCTGAATTTTCTAATATTGGCGTATCTAAGTTTATATTCCGCCTGTTGAAAACTTTTGGCATTTTGAAACTTACGAGTTGCTTATAATATATATCCATTTCCGCTGCAACTCCGCAAGTTGACCAGTATTTTATTTTGTCGTCTCCGTTGTAAGGTTTCTTTGCACCTCTTTAAGTTGTCCCAAGTGAAAAAATGAAAAGATTTCAATGGAGTTTTAATCGAAAAATTTTCGACAAGACAGAAAATCCGAACGTTAATGTAAGCGGCTCAGAACCTCTAAAGAATATAATGCCGATACCAATAACTAACATTAATGGTTATAATAACATAATCATTTATGGTGTAAATATTTTGCGCTGATGGCAAAAATTCCACCACTGAACAAATAAATCCTGAAGCTCGCATGTACAAAAATACTGAAATAATATTTATTAATAAATAAATTAAATAAAAAACAAGGAGTGTTATAACTTCCACTGTCGTATTCCGTTGAAAAAGAAAATAGGAAATTCTAGGTAGCAACCACAACCTGAAGTACCATATTTTTCAAACGGCTTCATTTTCAGTGAATTCTAAATGGGACGGAATTGGCAAAGTAATGCCAAATCTAGTCCCATATGGTTCAATTGAATATCCATTAGTCTACGACAATCTTTCTAGAGTTCACTCTCATCTAGGACACTTGTCCCGCGTGATATGACAAAAATGATTTTTTTTCACTGACGACATTACTACATTTTTTTTTAAATATTGTGTAAGTAGGTGTTAATTTATTTTTATTTTTAAGTGATGCCGCACAATAGTCCGAATTGCCCAGAGCAGTGGAATGATTTCACACGTATTTGAGGAACTTTCTCAAGCTGAGGCAGGAGGTGGTATTGAGAATATTATGTTACATGGATACATGAAAAAAAAGAGTTTTGCCAGTTTATTCAGAATCTCTTCAAATTATTTGTAATCCGATTAAAAACGGGTTGCAAGCCCTAAACGAAAGAGATAGGATTCCTGTTAATTTTTTTCCCACAGAAACTCTTATTTATATAATGTAATATATAAGATGATAATCTCACAATAGAGCGCTACTGATAAAGGTTACCGATCTGGAATGGGGTTAAAATCAGCTCGTTCTTAAGAAATTTAAAATTTGTTTCGTTCAGAAGACATTCCCTCCTTATTAAATGAAAAATAAACATCCGTTAATGGTGTTACTGATGTTAAAATTATACTATTCCGCGGAGCAAACAAACAGGATCCAAAAACTTATTACATTATAATATTATTTCGTCCCGCGTCAAACTTTACAGTTTGAAAGGACTAAAGTTACTTGGATGTCGCAGTATCACACTTTCACAAAATCCATACGTATAGTACTTAAATTTTAAAAAACCTTTTTTTAATAAAACCAATGTTACCTACGCCGTTGTGAGCCATTTATGTGAGGTTCATAAAACTACACAACCAATTTCACAAAACAACTGAAGAGATCAGGCTCGAAGCAAGGTCTATTTTGTACTACTTCGGGAGAAATTTATAATAATATTTGGATGATTTGTATAGCGCCGTTTTTATGCAAAATCAAGGGCTGAAACTTTTCAAATAATTTCGGAAATCTATCGTAAACAAATTAACTAATTTATTGTAATTAATTTTCTATTTATTAATAACATTTAAAAAAATTTCAAAAATCTATCTCAAACAAAAAACTACATTATTGTGATAAAATTATTCTCTCTCTGGAGCCAAGGAGTTGATAAGTTTTATTTGAAGTCGGTTTCCCGCACAATTCTAGGGAATTTCTGTTTGGTCCATAACGCCCAGCCTGCACTTACTTGCGTTATGTTCATAATGTTACTGACAGAATCGCCAAATTCAGAGGAAAGAAAGCATGTAAATATCGAAGACCTTTTGAGGTGCAAGAACCTTGTTACCTCTTGCGACCGATGGGGTTTGTAAAGTCAGCTGCTCGAGATTTATAATAATAATAACAATTCTTTATTCCAGGATGTGGGGAGGTGAGTGCAATCCCACATATCCCATAGAGAGTAAATTTAACAATTTGAGTAGATTTGACAAGTTGTAGGTAGGCCAGACACAATGTACTTCAGAACCCTTTCAAGCATGTAAACACGACCATCCGGACAAACGAGAAATATTGCTGAAATATTTATCTAATTGAAAACGGCCATTACTTCCTTTTTTTCTGATTTTCCGATGCTACTTCGAAATTTTTCCTGAAACACTGAGAAGATTCAAAACGCACCGAGCACTTCTGATTATGAAAATATCCACAAAAAAAGTTTAATGTTAGCACATACGACGCAGACGAAGCAGAGCCTAATATTTCTTGATATCCGGTACTTATCGGTTACACTAAAACTAAACACCGAAAACCAGATTAATTTCACTAATTATTATACTGAAACACCGGCCCTAAAGGATTAATGCGGGCAACACTGTATTACTTCTACACAAATAAACGCACACTTCACCACAATTCCCACATCTGTCCTGATGATGGACACCATAACGCTGTTTGAAGCGTTGGCTAAAAAAAGAGAAAGCGAAACGCAAAAAAATTTTGCCACTTTCAAAAGTACCTTAAAATTTGGTTTCAGTGGCCAAAATTTCATGACTCCCTTTTTTGGCTTGCATGTTTATGTCACTACAAAAAATGCCAGCCTCTTTTTGGAATGCAAATTTTCTCAGTCGGGTGACCTCCGTAGTTTCATTAGCTTTGTGCCGTTTTGTATGTAGAGGTCGCGAAATAGCCATATTGTCTTGCTAGTCACGTGCACCCTGATCAAGAATACGCTTCGAGGTAATCTGGGTACAAAGGATTTACAGTTTCAATCGTTCACATCGGTCCGGATACCAGAATAGCCACGTCAAACGGCGCAGGACCTCGCAAATCTTAGGTGTAAAACATATATGAGAAAGCATTGACGTTTCTGTGACTCAGGGGTAAACTATCGCATGTCACATTTAAAATATTTTAGGTGAGACCAGAAAGAGCTTTTTTCACGGTTCGCATAATTTCAATAAAACACGCTTATTCTCTACAAGACAGGAATACTAAAATATGAATGTTGTGAATCAAGACAATGTGCGTGTTTTTTTATTGCATTACATGACTTTTTGATAGAAGATAACTTAAAAGAATAATTTTTTTATCTTTGAAAGTGTGAATTTGTGCAAAATATCAAAATTCGTGACTTGTAGTAATACAACCTTAATGTACTATAAACATGTACGAGTATAAAATTCCTCCAAAAATCCAACACAAGATTGTTATTCGTTAAGTCTGTGTACGCCATTTGCTTGGATAAACCACTTACTAAATTAATATTATTTCGCCTGTTTTCTTCTAAAGCCCTCAGGTAATCTGTTTATAACCATATTTAGTTTTAATGAAAGTTTGTTTGAAACTGTAAGCTATCCAGTGCTGCAAAAGAAGCGAACATATTCGGCTTCAGTCAGCTTAAAAAATATATTACCTAATGTATTTGCTTCTGATATAAATTCTGTAAAAGGGGAAAAAAACAACAATCAAAATTTCGACACAAATCTACAAAGTGTGTTGACTCCTCCTTCTCCACTAGCAATCTGGAGGTCGTGGGTTCGAATCCTGGCGTGCGCCAGTAAATTTTATTTGATTAATTTGTGTTATTTCTTAAATTAATCTTTAAAAAACTTTATAAAGTATATTTGCGGCACATTCCAAAGTGGAAGATGCTCTCGGTATCGCCCTGGTGTAGACCATCATTCAGAAATGTTGCTTGAAATTGCTTTGGCCGTGTTTGCTGACCAGATTTGAAGTAGTTAGTCAGGTACTTCCCCACCTTTCTCTTCCCCATCTCTTTCCTCTCCCCACTACTCTCAGCCCTACAATATATCCCAACAGGGGATGCCATAGTCTCGCTAGCTCCAGACGGTAAAGAGCATTTGAGACTCACATATAAAAAAAATTGAAAATCTCAATTTTCTACCCCACTGTTATTGAAGATATTTAACAACAAACTATGTAAACAGGTAAATTTCACTGAAATAATTTTATTTTTTCGGAATCGTATTTCATATTTTATTTATTGTAATGCATTCTTTCTAGTTTACATAAAGATTTTCCGATACAATATCCTGATAATTCGATGCCGCATTCCTGCAAGTTCGTGGAATTACGACCGCAGCCATTATCGAAACCCACGCCAGGAATATTATCAAATATATGAAGAACAGGGACGGGTAAACTTTTAAGAGGAAGGGAAACTATTTAAAAGAAAATACACTGTAAATCCTATTATTTTTTTATTTATTTGTAAGTGCAGTATACAATGTGCAATGTACAAGAAACATAAAGTCTACTTTTCTATAGATATTAGAATTCGGTAATCACTATTTAGGCAACCCACATTTTTTTCTGTGCTGCGAAATTTCAACTGCAAAAGAGACAAATGGACATGAGATGTGGTAAAAAATGACAAATCAAATATTCTCTGATTTCGGTTGTAAGTGCGTGATGTGAAATATTTCTGCGTATTGATTTTCGAAATCGAAACTGATCAATTCAGACAAGCGATAATGTAGCTACCAAAATTATTTATTTTTAATATTAATTTTTAAAAATCTGAAATACTAATAATTTTTATTTTAATAACGGTGTTCATTTGCTTCCAAAGAATTCTTAAAATCTTTTATATAAATATGTTAAATTAATTATTTGTCTACCAAACATTATTATTTTAGGTGACAATACCCTGATAACGGGATTTTTCACGACGCTCACATTTTAATGATGTCTGATGTATATTTATTTTTTCAAAATATTATTTTATATGTATTATAATATTTTATTAAGTATTCGTATATTATTATTAAGTATAGGCCCTCAAGTACTTACAGCGTTATTCTTCAGTTACGGCCACAGCTTCAGCCGGAAACGTCGTGTAACTCCCGTCCCGTATGTCCAGTGACTTTTTTTAAATATTCTTTTTAATTTAATCGAACGATTACTTTTAAATCTATTTTCAAAATTTTTGTAAAATTTTCTGTTTTTTATAATTTGAATTCTATCACAAATAAGTAAAGGTTTTTTGTATGTTTCACCAACATAAAAGAATACATTATTCTTTAGAAATAATTTATATTTTGAATGTTCACAGTGGTCACGTTTAAGAGAAATTTGGATATTGATAAAAAAATAAGAAAACAGTTTTTTTGTACAATTTATTTTAATTAAGTTTCTTTTTTTAATAGATATTGCCTTAAATATTTTTTTCAATAAAAAGTTCCGCTCTTATGTGTGATTGATATCTGCAATTGTCACGTGTAAAAATTACTATAAAGTAGAATTTTTTTCAGATAAAATGCATTTAAATTTAATAATTTTAAATAATGTACACATTTCCTTTTTGCATGTACACTTTGTTATTTGGCTGTAAGTCACGCCAATTTTTGAGTACTGAAAAAATATATGCCATAAAGTAGCTACCTGTCTTTAGCAATATAATATTTTAACAAAAAAAATCCTTACTTTAAATTGCAAAATTGGAACTGATTTGTCAAGCGTTCACACCGGTCTGCACTAGAATAAGAAATTACACAAAGTATATAAATATACACTAAGTAAAATTTTAGAAATTGGAAAGTTTTTTTTCATGTAACAAAAATTCTACATCGAAAATTTTTCTCCATACAGACAATTAGACATATATTACCTTAAATCATTTAAATTGTACAATCGTATAGATTGATAGATCATTTATTGTAGAAAAAATTGTACAATAATCTACCTAAGTTACTGCACTTAGGTAAAAATGATTTTCAAATAGGTAAAATTTAACCAAGTAATAATCTCTTTGATGATATTTCATTTTGGTTTCCGATGACATATTATTTCCACTTCAAAAGAAAAAAAAAGCATTGGACGGTGAAGATCTTGGCGGGCGTCACCGAAGATCAAAAACAGATATAAAATTGTACCCATTAACTCTCACCTATGTATTGCAAGTTCCTCCCGTTCTACAATGAGTTATGTAACTCATCGGGATTGCTTTAGCAAGAAAAAATATAATTAAATCTTAAATCTGAGAGGTAAAAATAACTATAATGTTAAAATTTTTTTTATGTTAATGTTTTATTAGTAAAAATATTATATTTTACAATTTTTCTACTGTTTCGTATGTGAAACTTATAATTTCGAAATCAAAATACCAATGTAAAATTGTACTTATTAACTCCCAACTATGTATTGTAAGTTCCTCTAGTCCTATGAGTTTTTTTAACTCATCTGGATTGCTC